>NW_028263375.1:28050559-28055559 GCF_051168715.1 Poecilia mexicana
GGGCCTGACAAAGTAAATACATGACGTGTAGCCCAAAGGGAGCAGCAGCACCCTCTGCTGCACAAAAAGGCTTACAGCACCTGGTATTCCCAGGCGGTCTCCCATCCAAGTACTAACCAGGCCCGACCCTGCTTAGCTTCCGAGATCAGACGAGATCGGGCGTTCTCAAGGTAGTGTGGCCGTAAGCTGAAAAGCAGCGTCAGCTCCAGCATTTTGTACAGCAGAGCAGCTAGCTGGCGCTTGCTTTTTGTTGGGCCTGACAAACTAAATGCATGTCGGACGCGTAGCCCAAAGGGAGCAGCAGCACCCTCTGCTGCACAAAAAGGCTTACAGCACCTGGTATTCCCAGGCGGTCTCCCATCCAAGTACTAACCAGGCCCGACCCTGCTTAGCTTCCGAGATCAGACGAGATCGGGCGTTCTCAAGGTAGTGTGGCCGTAAGCCGAAAAGCAAAGTCAGCTCCAGCATTTTGTACAGCAGAGCAGCTAGCTGGCGCTTGCTTTTTGTTGGGCCTGACAAACTAAATGCATGTCGGACGCGTAGCCCAAAGGGAGCAGCAGCACCCTCTGCTGCACAAAAAGGCTTACAGCACCTGGTATTCCCAGGCGGTCTCCCATCCAAGTACTAACCAGGCCCGACCCTGCTTAGCTTCCGAGATCAGACGAGATCGGGCGTTCTCAAGGTAGTGTGGCCGTAAGCCGAAAAGCAAAGTCAGCTCCAGCATTTTGTACAGCAGAGCAGCTAGCTGGCGCTTGCTTTTTGTTGGGCCTGACAAAGTAAATACATGACGTGTAGCCCAAAGGGAGCAGCAGCACCCTCTGCTGCACAAAAAGGCTTACAGCACCTGGTACTCCCAGGCGGTCTCCCATCAAAGTACTAACCAGTCCCGACCCTGCTTAGCTTCCGAGATCAGACGAGATCGGGCGTTCTCAAAGTAGTGTGGCCGTAAGCCAAAAAGCAGCGTCAGCTCCAGCATTTTGTACAGCAGAGCAGCTAGCTGGCGCTTGCTTTTTGTTGGGCCTGACAAAGTAAATGCATGTCGGACGCGTAGCCCAAAGGGAGCAGCAGCACCCTCTGCTGCACAAAAAGGATTACAGCACCTGGTATTCCCAGGCGGTCTCCCATCCAAGTACTAACCAGGCCCGACCCTGCTTAGCTTCCGAGATCAGACGAGATCGGGCGTTCTCAAGGTAGTGTGGCCGTAAGCCGAAAAGCAAAGTCAGCTCCAGCATTTTGTACAGCAGAGCAGCTAGCTGGCGCTTGCTTTTTGTTGGGCCTGACAAAGTAAATACATGACGTGTAGCCCAAAGGGAGCAGCAGCACCCTCTGCTGCACAAAAAGGCTTACAGCACCTGGTACTCCCAGGCGGTCTCCCATCAAAGTACTAACCAGGCCCGACCCTGCTTAGCTTCCGAGATCAGACGAGATCGGGCGTTCTCAAAGTAGTGTGGCCGTAAGCCGAAAAGCAGCGTCAGCTCCAGCATTTTGTACAGCAGAGCAGCTAGCTGGCGCTTGCTTTTTGTTGGGCCTGACAAAGTAAATGCATGTCGGACGCGTAGCCCAAAGGGAGCAGCAGCACCCTCTGCTGCACAAAAAGGCTTACAGCACCTGGTATTCCCAGGCGGTCTCCCATCCAAGTACTAACCAGGCCCGACCCTGCTTAGCTTCCGAGATCAGACGAGATCGGGCGTTCTCAAGGTAGTGTGGCCGTAAGCCGAAAACCAAAGTCAGCTCCAGCATTTTGTACAGCAGAGCAGCTAGCTGGCGCTTGCTTTTTGTTGGGCCTGACAAAGTAAATACATGACGTGTAGCCCAAAGGGAGCAGCAGCACCCTCTGCTGCACAAAAAGGCTTACAGCACCTGGTACTCCCAGGCGGTCTCCCATCAAAGTACTAACCAGGCCCGACCCTGCTTAGCTTCCGAGATCAGACGAGATCGGGCGTTCTCAAAGTAGTGTGGCCGTAAGCCGAAAAGCAGCGTCAGCTCCAGCATTTTGTACAGCAGAGCAGCTAGCTGGCGCTTGCTTTTTGTTGGGCCTGACAAAGTAAATGCATGTCGGACGCGTAGCCCAAAGGGAGCAGCAGCACCCTCTGCTGCACAAAAAGGCTTACAGCACCTGGTATTCCCAGGCGGTCTCCCATCCAAGTACTAACCAGGCCCGACCCTGCTTAGCTTCCGAGATCAGACGAGATCGGGCGTTCTCAAGGTAGTGTGGCCGTAAGCCGAAAAGCAGCGTCAGCTCCAGCATTTTGTACAGCAGAGCAGCTAGCTGGCGCTTGCTTTTTGTTGGGCCTGACAAAGTAAATGCATGTCGGACGCGTAGCCCAAAGGGAGCAGCAGCACCCTCTGCTGCACAAAAAGGCTTACAGCACCTGGTATTCCCAGGCGGTCTCCCATCCAAGTACTAACCAGGCCTGACCCTGCTTAGCTTCCGAGATCAGACGAGATCGGGCGTTCTCAAAGTAGTGTGGCCGTAAGCCGAAAAGCAAAGTCAGCTCCAGCATTTTGTACAGCAGAGCAGCTAGCTGGCGCTTGCTTTTTGTTGGGCCTGACAAAGTAAATGCATGTCGGACGCGTAGCCCAAAGGGAGCAGCAGCACCCTCTGCTGCACAAAAAGGCTTACAGCACCTGGTATTCCCAGGCGGTCTCCCATCCAAGTACTAACCAGGCCCGACCCTGCTTAGCTTCCGAGATCAGACGAGATCGGGCGTTCTCAAGGTAGTGTGGCCGTAAGCCAAAAAGCAGCGTCAGCTCCAGCATTTTGTACAGCAGAGCAGCTAGCTGGCGCTTGCTTTTTGTTGGGCCTGACAAACTAAATGCATGTCGGACGCGTAGCCCAAAGGGAGCAGCAGCACCCTCTGCTGCACAAAAAGGCTTACAGCACCTGGTATTCCCAGGCGGTCTCCCATCCAAGTACTAACCAGGCCCGACCCTGCTTAGCTTCCGAGATCAGGCGTTCTCAAAGTAGTGTGGCCGTAAGCCGAAAAGCAGCGTCAGCTCCAGCATTTTGTACAGCAGAGCAGCTAGCTGGCGCTTGCTTTTTGTTGGGCCTGACAAAGTAAATGCATGTCGGACGCGTAGCCCAAAGGGAGCAGCAGCACCCTCTGCTGCACAAAAAGGCTTACAGCACCTGGTATTCCCAGGCGGTCTCCCATCCAAGTACTAACCAGGCCCGACCCTGCTTAGCTTCCGAGATCAGGCGTTCTCAAAGTAGTGTGGCCGTAAGCCGAAAAGCAGCGTCAGCTCCAGCATTTTGTACAGCAGAGCAGCTAGCTGGCGCTTGCTTTTTGTTGGGCCTGACAAAGTAAATGCATGTCGGACGCGTAGCCCAAAGGGAGCAGCAGCACCCTCTGCTGCACAAAAAGGCTTACAGCATCTGGTATTCCCAGGCGGTCTCCCATCCAAGTACTAACCAGGCCCGACCCTGCTTAGCTTCCGAGATCAGATGAGATCGGGCGTTCTCAAGGTAGTGTGGCCGTAAGCCGAAAAGCAGCGTCAGCTCCAGCATTTTGTACAGCAGAGCAGCTAGCTGGCGCTTGCTTTTTGTTGGGCCTGACAAAGTAAATGCATGTCGGACGCGTAGCCCAAAGGGAGCAGCAGCACCCTCTGCTGCACAAAAAGGCTTACAGCACCTGGTATTCCCAGGCGGTCTCCCATCCAAGTACTAACCAGGCCTGACCCTGCTTAGCTTCCGAGATCAGACGAGATCGGGCGTTCTCAAGGTAGTGTGGCCGTAAGCCATAAAGCAGCGTCAGCTCCAGCATTTTGTACAGCAGAGCAGCTAGCTGGCGCTTGCTTTTTGTTGGGCCTGACAAAGTAAATGCATGTCGGACGCGTAGCCCAAAGGGAGCAGCAGCACCCTCTGCTGCACAAAAAGGCTTACAGCACCTGGTATTCCCAGGCGGTCTCCCATCCAAGTACTAACCAGGCCCGACCCTGCTTAGCTTCCGAGATCAGACGAGATCGGGCGTTCTCAAGGTAGTGTGGCCGTAAGCCAAAAAGCAGCGTCAGCTCCAGCATTTTGTACAGCAGAGCAGCTAGCTGGCGCTTGCTTTTTGTTGGGCCTGACAAACTAAATGCATGTCGGACGCGTAGCCCAAAGGGAGCAGCAGCACCCTCTGCTGCACAAAAAGGCTTACAGCACCTGGTATTCCCAGGCGGTCTCCCATCCAAGTACTAACCAGGCCCGACCCTGCTTAGCTTCCGAGATCAGACGAGATCGGGCGTTCTCAAGGTAGTGTGGGCGTAAGCCGAAAAGCAGCGTCAGCTCCAGCATTTTGTACAGCAGAGCAGCTAGCTGGCGCTTGCTTTTTGTTGGGCCTGACAAAGTAAATGCATGTCGGACGCGTAGCCCAAAGGGAGCAGCAGCACCCTCTGCTGCACAAAAAGGATTACAGCACCTGGTATTCCCAGGCGGTCTCCCATCCAAGTACTAACCAGGCCCGACCCTGCTTAGCTTCCGAGATCAGACGAGATCGGGCGTTCTCAAGGTAGTGTGGCCGTAAGCCGAAAAGCAAAGTCAGCTCCAGCATTTTGTACAGCAGAGCAGCTAGCTGGCGCTTGCTTTTTGTTGGGCCTGACAAACTAAATGCATGTCGGACGCGTAGCCCAAAGGGAGCAGCAGCACCCTCTGCTGCACAAAAAGGCTTACAGCACCTGGTATTCCCAGGCGGTCTCCCATCCAAGTACTAACCAGGCCCGACCCTGCTTAGCTTCCGAGATCAGACGAGATCGGGCGTTCTCAAGGTAGTGTGGCCGTAAGCCGAAAAGCAAAGTCAGCTCCAGCATTTTGTACAGCAGAGCAGCTAGCTGGCGCTTGCTTTTTGTTGGGCCTGACAAACTAAATGCATGTCGGACGCGTAGCCCAAAGGGAGCAGCAGCACCCTCTGCTGCACAAAAAGGCTTACAGCACCTGGTATTCCCAGGCGGTCTCCCATCCAAGTACTAACCAGGCCCGACCCTGCTTAGCTTCCGAGATCAGACGAGATCGGGCGTTCTCA
>NW_028263375.1:28063059-28068059 GCF_051168715.1 Poecilia mexicana
GTAAATACATGACGTGTAGCCCAAAGGGAGCAGCAGCACCCTCTGCTGCACAAAAAGGCTTACAGCACCTGGTATTCCCAGGCGGTCTCCCATCCAAGTACTAACCAGGCCCGACCCTGCTTAGCTTCCGAGATCAGACGAGATCGGGCGTTCTCAAGGTAGTGTGGCCGTAAGCTGAAAAGCAGCGTCAGCTCCAGCATTTTGTACAGCAGAGCAGCTAGCTGGCGCTTGCTTTTTGTTGGGCCTGACAAACTAAATGCATGTCGGACGCGTAGCCCAAAGGGAGCAGCAGCACCCTCTGCTGCACAAAAAGGCTTACAGCACCTGGTATTCCCAGGCGGTCTCCCATCCAAGTACTAACCAGGCCCGACCCTGCTTAGCTTCCGAGATCAGACGAGATCGGGCGTTCTCAAGGTAGTGTGGCCGTAAGCCGAAAAGCAAAGTCAGCTCCAGCATTTTGTACAGCAGAGCAGCTAGCTGGCGCTTGCTTTTTGTTGGGCCTGACAAACTAAATGCATGTCGGACGCGTAGCCCAAAGGGAGCAGCAGCACCCTCTGCTGCACAAAAAGGCTTACAGCACCTGGTATTCCCAGGCGGTCTCCCATCCAAGTACTAACCAGGCCCGACCCTGCTTAGCTTCCGAGATCAGACGAGATCGGGCGTTCTCAAGGTAGTGTGGCCGTAAGCCGAAAAGCAAAGTCAGCTCCAGCATTTTGTACAGCAGAGCAGCTAGCTGGCGCTTGCTTTTTGTTGGGCCTGACAAAGTAAATACATGACGTGTAGCCCAAAGGGAGCAGCAGCACCCTCTGCTGCACAAAAAGGCTTACAGCACCTGGTACTCCCAGGCGGTCTCCCATCAAAGTACTAACCAGTCCCGACCCTGCTTAGCTTCCGAGATCAGACGAGATCGGGCGTTCTCAAAGTAGTGTGGCCGTAAGCCAAAAAGCAGCGTCAGCTCCAGCATTTTGTACAGCAGAGCAGCTAGCTGGCGCTTGCTTTTTGTTGGGCCTGACAAAGTAAATGCATGTCGGACGCGTAGCCCAAAGGGAGCAGCAGCACCCTCTGCTGCACAAAAAGGCTTACAGCACCTGGTATTCCCAGGCGGTCTCCCATCCAAGTACTAACCAGGCCCGACCCTGCTTAGCTTCCGAGATCAGACGAGATCGGGCGTTCTCAAGGTAGTGTGGCCGTAAGCTGAAAAGCAGCGTCAGCTCCAGCATTTTGTACAGCAGAGCAGCTAGCTGGCGCTTGCTTTTTGTTGGGCCTGACAAACTAAATGCATGTCGGACGCGTAGCCCAAAGGGAGCAGCAGCACCCTCTGCTGCACAAAAAGGCTTACAGCACCTGGTATTCCCAGGCGGTCTCCCATCCAAGTACTAACCAGGCCTGACCCTGCTTAGCTTCCGAGATCAGACGAGATCGGGCGTTCTCAAGGTAGTGTGGCCGTAAGCCATAAAGCAGCGTCAGCTCCAGCATTTTGTACAGCAGAGCAGCTAGCTGGCGCTTGCTTTTTGTTGGGCCTGACAAAGTAAATGCATGTCGGACGCGTAGCCCAAAGGGAGCAGCAGCACCCTCTGCTGCACAAAAAGGCTTACAGCACCTGGTATTCCCAGGCGGTCTCCCATCCAAGTACTAACCAGGCCCGACCCTGCTTAGCTTCCGAGATCAGACGAGATCGGGCGTTCTCAAGGTAGTGTGGCCGTAAGCCAAAAAGCAGCGTCAGCTCCAGCATTTTGTACAGCAGAGCAGCTAGCTGGCGCTTGCTTTTTGTTGGGCCTGACAAACTAAATGCATGTCGGACGCGTAGCCCAAAGGGAGCAGCAGCACCCTCTGCTGCACAAAAAGGCTTACAGCACCTGGTATTCCCAGGCGGTCTCCCATCCAAGTACTAACCAGGCCCGACCCTGCTTAGCTTCCGAGATCAGACGAGATCGGGCGTTCTCAAGGTAGTGTGGCCGTAAGCCGAAAAGCAGCGTCAGCTCCAGCATTTTGTACAGCAGAGCAGCTAGCTGGCGCTTGCTTTTTGTTGGGCCTGACAAAGTAAATGCATGTCGGACGCGTAGCCCAAAGGGAGCAGCAGCACCCTCTGCTGCACAAAAAGGCTTACAGCACCTGGTATTCCCAGGCGGTCTCCCATCCAAGTACTAACCAGGCCCGACCCTGCTTAGCTTCCGAGATCAGACGAGATCGGGCGTTCTCAAGGTAGTGTGGCCGTAAGCCGAAAAGCAGCGTCAGCTCCAGCATTTTGTACAGCAGAGCAGCTAGCTGGCGCTTGCTTTTTGTTGGGCCTGACAAAGTAAATGCATGTCGGACGCGTAGCCCAAAGGGAGCAGCAGCACCCTCTGCTGCACAAAAAGGATTACAGCACCTGGTATTCCCAGGCGGTCTCCCATCCAAGTACTAACCAGGCCCGACCCTGCTTAGCTTCCGAGATCAGACGAGATCGGGCGTTCTCAAGGTAGTGTGGCCGTAAGCCATAAAGCAGCGTCAGCTCCAGCATTTTGTACAGCAGAGCAGCTAGCTGGCGCTTGCTTTTTGTTGGGCCTGACAAAGTAAATGCATGTCGGACGCGTAGCCCAAAGGGAGCAGCAGCACCCTCTGCTGCACAAAAAGGCTTACAGCACCTGGTATTCCCAGGCGGTCTCCCATCCAAGTACTAACCAGGCCCGACCCTGCTTAGCTTCCGAGATCAGACGAGATCGGGCGTTCTCAAGGTAGTGTGGCCGTAAGCCGAAAAGCAGCGTCAGCTCCAGCATTTTGTACAGCAGAGCAGCTAGCTGGCGCTTGCTTTTTGTTGGGCCTGACAAAGTAAATGCATGTCGGACGCGTAGCCCAAAGGGAGCAGCAGCACCCTCTGCTGCACAAAAAGGATTACAGCACCTGGTATTCCCAGGCGGTCTCCCATCCAAGTACTAACCAGGCCCGACCCTGCTTAGCTTCCGAGATCAGACGAGATCGGGCGTTCTCAAGGTAGTGTGGCCGTAAGCCGAAAAGCAGCGTCAGCTCCAGCATTTTGTACAGCAGAGCAGCTAGCTGGCGCTTGCTTTTTGTTGGGCCTGACAAAGTAAATGCATGTCGGACGCGTAGCCCAAAGGGAGCAGCAGCACCCTCTGCTGCACAAAAAGGCTTACAGCACCTGGTATTCCCAGGCGGTCTCCCATCCAAGTACTAACCAGGCCTGACCCTGCTTAGCTTCCGAGATCAGACGAGATCGGGCGTTCTCAAGGTAGTGTGGCCGTAAGCCATAAAGCAGCGTCAGCTCCAGCATTTTGTACAGCAGAGCAGCTAGCTGGCGCTTGCTTTTTGTTGGGCCTGACAAAGTAAATGCATGTCGGACGCGTAGCCCAAAGGGAGCAGCAGCACCCTCTGCTGCACAAAAAGGCTTACAGCACCTGGTATTCCCAGGCGGTCTCCCATCCAAGTACTAACCAGGCCCGACCCTGCTTAGCTTCCGAGATCAGACGAGATCGGGCGTTCTCAAGGTAGTGTGGCCGTAAGCCAAAAAGCAGCGTCAGCTCCAGCATTTTGTACAGCAGAGCAGCTAGCTGGCGCTTGCTTTTTGTTGGGCGTGACAAACTAAATGCATGTCGGACGCGTAGCCCAAAGGGAGCAGCAGCACCCTCTGCTGCACAAAAAGGCTTACAGCACCTGGTATTCCCAGGCGGTCTCCCATCCAAGTACTAACCAGGCCCGACCCTGCTTAGCTTCCGAGATCAGACGAGATCGGGCGTTCTCAAGGTAGTGTGGCCGTAAGCCGAAAAGCAGCGTCAGCTCCAGCATTTTGTACAGCAGAGCAGCTAGCTGGCGCTTGCTTTTTGTTGGGCCTGACAAAGTAAATGCATGTCGGACGCGTAGCCCAAAGGGAGCAGCAGCACCCTCTGCTGCACAAAAAGGCTTACAGCACCTGGTATTCCCAGGCGGTCTCCCATCCAAGTACTAACCAGGCCCGACCCTGCTTAGCTTCCGAGATCAGACGAGATCGGGCGTTCTCAAGGTAGTGTGGCCGTAAGCTGAAAAGCAGCGTCAGCTCCAGCATTTTGTACAGCAGAGCAGCTAGCTGGCGCTTGCTTTTTGTTGGGCCTGACAAACTAAATGCATGTCGGACGCGTAGCCCAAAGGTAGCAGCAGCACCCTCTGCTGCACAAAAAGGCTTACAGCACCTGGTATTCCCAGGCGGTCTCCCATCCAAGTACTAACCAGGCCCGACCCTGCTTAGCTTCCGAGATCAGACGAGATCGGGCGTTCTCAAAGTAGTGTGGCCGTAAGCCAAAAAGCAGCGTCAGCTCCAGCATTTTGTACAGCAGAGCAGCTAGCTGGCGCTTGCTTTTTGTTGGGCCTGACAAAGTAAATGCATGTCGGACGCGTAGCCCAAAGGGAGCAGCAGCACCCTCTGCTGCACAAAAAGGCTTACAGCACCTGGTATTCCCAGGCGGTCTCCCATCCAAGTACTAACCAGGCCCGACCCTGCTTAGCTTCCGAGATCAGACGAGATCGGGCGTTCTCAAGGTAGTGTGGCCGTAAGCCAAAAAGCAGCGTCAGCTCCAGCATTTTGTACAGCAGAGCAGCTAGCTGGCGCTTGCTTTTTGTTGGGCCTGACAACGTAAATGCATGTCGGACGCGTAGCCCAAAGGGAGCAGCAGCACCCTCTGCTGCACAAAAAGGCTTACAGCACCTGGTATTCCCAGGCGGTCTCCCATCCAAGTACTAACCAGGCCCGACCCTGCTTAGCTTCCGAGATCAGATGAGATCGGGCGTTCTCAAGGTAGTGTGGCCGTAAGCCGAAAAGCAAAGTCAGCTCCAGCATTTTGTACAGCAGAGCAGCTAGCTGGCGCTTGCTTTTTGTTGGGCCTGACAAAGTAAATACATGACGTGTAGCCCAAAGGGAGCAGCAGCACCCTCTGCTGCACAAAAAGGCTTACAGCACCTGGTATTCCCAGGCGGTCTCCCATCCAAGTACTAACCAGGCCCGACCCTGCTTAGCTTCCGAGATCAGACGAGAT
>NW_028263375.1:28100559-28108059 GCF_051168715.1 Poecilia mexicana
CTGCTTAGCTTCCGAGATCAGACGAGATCGGGCGTTCTCAAGGTAGTGTGGCCGTAAGCCGAAAAGCAGCGTCAGCTCCAGCATTTTGTACAGCAGAGCAGCTAGCTGGCGCTTGCTTTTTGTTGGGCCTGACAAAGTAAATGCATGACGTGTAGCCCAAAGGGAGCAGCAGCACCCTCTGCTGCACAAAAAGGCTTACAGCACCTGGTATTCCCAGGCGGTCTCCCATCCAAGTACTAACCAGGCCCGACCCTGCTTAGCTTCCGAGATCAGACGAGATCGGGCGTTCTCAAAGTAGTGTGGCCGTAAGCCGAAAAGCAGCGTCAGCTCCAGCATTTTGTACAGCAGAGCAGCTAGCTGGCGCTTGCTTTTTATTGGGCCTGACAAAGTAAATGCATGACGTGTAGCCCAAAGGGAGCAGCAGCACCCTCTGCTGCACAAAAAGGCTTACAGCACCTGGTATTCCCAGGCGGTCTCCCATCCAAGTACTAACCAGGCCCGACCCTGCGTAGCTTCCGAGATCAGACGAGATCGGGCGTTCTCAAGGTAGTGTGGCCGTAAGCCGAAAAGCAGCGTCAGCTCCGGCATTTTGTACAGCAGAGCAGCTAGCTGGCGCTTGCTTTTTGTTGGGCCTGACAAACTAAATGCATGTCGGACGCGTAGCCCAAAGGGAGCAGCAGCACCCTCTGCTGCACAAAAAGGCTTACAGCACCTGGTATTCCCAGGCGGTCTCCCATCCAAGTACTAACCAGGCCCGACCCTGCGTAGCTTCCGAGATCAGACGAGATCGGGCGTTCTCAAGGTAGTGTGGCCGTAAGCCGAAAAGCAGCGTCAGCTCCGGCATTTTGTACAGCAGAGCAGCTAGCTGGCGCTTGCTTTTTGTTGGGCCTGACAAACTAAATGCATGTCGGACGCGTAGCCCAAAGGGAGCAGCAGCACCCTCTGCTGCACAAAAAGGCTTACAGCACCTGGTATTCCCAGGCGGTCTCCCATCCAAGTACTAACCAGGCCCGACCCTGCTTAGCTTCCGAGATCAGACGAGATCGGGCGTTCTCAAGGTAGTGTGGCCGTAAGCCGAAAAGCAGCGTCAGCTCCAGCATTTTGTACAGCAGAGCAGCTAGCTGGCGCTTGCTTTTTGTTGGGCCTGACAAAGTAAATGCATGACGTGTAGCCCAAAGGGAGCAGCAGCACCCTCTGCTGCACAAAAAGGCTTACAGCACCTGGTATTCCCAGGCGGTCTCCCATCCAAGTACTAACCAGGCCCGACCCTGCTTAGCTTCCGAGATCAGACGAGATCGGGCGTTCTCAAGGTAGTGTGGCCGTAATCCGAAAAGCAGCGTCAGCTCCAGCATTTTGTACAACAGAGCAGCTAGCTGGCGCTTGCTTTTTGTTGGGCCTGACAAACTAAATGCATGTCGGACGCGTAGCCCAAAGGGAGCAGCAGCACCCTCTGCTGCACAAAAAGGCTTACAGCACCTGGTATTCCCAGGCGGTCTCCCATCAAAGTACTAACCAGGCCCGACCCTGCTTAGCTTCCGAGATCAGACGAGATCGGGCGTTCTCAAGGTAGTGTGGCCGTAAGCCGAAAAGCAGCGTCAGCTCCAGCATTTTGTACAGCAGAGCAGCTAGCTGGCGCTTGCTTTTTGTTGGGCCTGACAAACTAAATGCATGACGTGTAGCCCAAAGGGAGCAGCAGCACCCTCTGCTGCACAAAAAGGCTTACAGCACCTGGTATTCCCAGGCGGTCTCCCATCCAAGTACTAAGCAGGCCCGACCCTGCTTAGCTTCCGAGATCAGACGAGATCCGGCGTTCTCAAGGTACTCTGGCTGTAAGCCGAAAAGCAGCGTCAGCTCCAGCATTTTGTACAGCAGAGCAGCTAGCTGGCGCTTGCTTTTTGTTGGGCCTGACAAAGTAAATGCATGACGTGTAGCCCAAAGGGAGCAGCAGCACCCTCTGCTGCACAAAAAGGCTTACAGCACCTGGTATTCCCAGGCGGTCTCCCATCCAAGTACTAACCAGGCCCGACCCTGCGTAGCTTCCGAGATCAGACGAGATCGGGCGTTCTCAAGGTAGTGTGGCCGTAAGCCGAAAAGCAGCGTCAGCTCCGGCATTTTGTACAGCAGAGCAGCTAGCTGGCGCTTGCTTTTTGTTGGGCCTGACAAACTAAATGCATGTCGGACGCGTAGCCCAAAGGGAGCAGCAGCACCCTCTGCTGCACAAAAAGGCTTACAGCACCTGGTATTCCCAGGCGGTCTCCCATCCAAGTACTAACCAGGCCCGACCCTGCTTAGCTTCCGAGATCAGACGAGATCGGGCGTTCTCAAGGTAGTGTGGCCGTAAGCCGAAAAGCAGCGTCAGCTCCAGCATTTTGTACAGCAGAGCAGCTAGCTGGCGCTTGCTTTTTGTTGGGCCTGACAAAGTAAATGCATGACGTGTAGCCCAAAGGGAGCAGCAGCACCCTCTGCTGCACAAAAAGGCTTACAGCACCTGGTATTCCCAGGCGGTCTCCCATCCAAGTACTAACCAGGCCCGACCCTGCTTAGCTTCCGAGATCAGACGAGATCGGGCGTTCTCAAGGTAGTGTGGCCGTAATCCGAAAAGCAGCGTCAGCTCCAGCATTTTGTACAACAGAGCAGCTAGCTGGCGCTTGCTTTTTGTTGGGCCTGACAAACTAAATGCATGTCGGACGCGTAGCCCAAAGGGAGCAGCAGCACCCTCTGCTGCACAAAAAGGCTTACAGCACCTGGTATTCCCAGGCGGTCTCCCATCCAAGTACTAACCAGGCCCGACCCTGCTTAGCTTCCGAGATCAGACGAGATCGGGCGTTCTCAAGGTAGTGTGGCCGTAAGCCGAAAAGCAGCGTCAGCTCCAGCATTTTGTACAGCAGAGCAGCTAGCTGGCGCTTGCTTTTTGTTGGGCCTGACAAAGTAAATGCATGACGTGTAGCCCAAAGGGAGCAGCAGCACCCTCTGCTGCACAAAAAGGCTTACAGCACCTGGTATTCCCAGGCGGTCTCCCATCCAAGTACTAACCAGGCCCGACCCTGCTTAGCTTCCGAGATCAGACGAGATCGGGCGTTCTCAAAGTAGTGTGGCCGTAAGCCGAAAAGCAGCGTCAGCTCCAGCATTTTGTACAGCAGAGCAGCTAGCTGGCGCTTGCTTTTTATTGGGCCTGACAAAGTAAATGCATGACGTGTAGCCCAAAGGGAGCAGCAGCACCCTCTGCTGCACAAAAAGGCTTACAGCACCTGGTATTCCCAGGCGGTCTCCCATCCAAGTACTAACCAGGCCCGACCCTGCGTAGCTTCCGAGATCAGACGAGATCGGGCGTTCTCAAGGTAGTGTGGCCGTAAGCCGAAAAGCAGCGTCAGCTCCGGCATTTTGTACAGCAGAGCAGCTAGCTGGCGCTTGCTTTTTGTTGGGCCTGACAAACTAAATGCATGTCGGACGCGTAGCCCAAAGGGAGCAGCAGCACCCTCTGCTGCACAAAAAGGCTTACAGCACCTGGTATTCCCAGGCGGTCTCCCATCCAAGTACTAACCAGGCCCGACCCTGCGTAGCTTCCGAGATCAGACGAGATCGGGCGTTCTCAAGGTAGTGTGGCCGTAAGCCGAAAAGCAGCGTCAGCTCCGGCATTTTGTACAGCAGAGCAGCTAGCTGGCGCTTGCTTTTTGTTGGGCCTGACAAACTAAATGCATGTCGGACGCGTAGCCCAAAGGGAGCAGCAGCACCCTCTGCTGCACAAAAAGGCTTACAGCACCTGGTATTCCCAGGCGGTCTCCCATCCAAGTACTAACCAGGCCCGACCCTGCTTAGCTTCCGAGATCAGACGAGATCGGGCGTTCTCAAGGTAGTGTGGCCGTAAGCCGAAAAGCAGCGTCAGCTCCAGCATTTTGTACAGCAGAGCAGCTAGCTGGCGCTTGCTTTTTGTTGGGCCTGACAAAGTAAATGCATGACGTGTAGCCCAAAGGGAGCAGCAGCACCCTCTGCTGCACAAAAAGGCTTACAGCACCTGGTATTCCCAGGCGGTCTCCCATCCAAGTACTAACCAGGCCCGACCCTGCTTAGCTTCCGAGATCAGACGAGATCGGGCGTTCTCAAGGTAGTGTGGCCGTAATCCGAAAAGCAGCGTCAGCTCCAGCATTTTGTACAACAGAGCAGCTAGCTGGCGCTTGCTTTTTGTTGGGCCTGACAAACTAAATGCATGTCGGACGCGTAGCCCAAAGGGAGCAGCAGCACCCTCTGCTGCACAAAAAGGCTTACAGCACCTGGTATTCCCAGGCGGTCTCCCATCAAAGTACTAACCAGGCCCGACCCTGCTTAGCTTCCGAGATCAGACGAGATCGGGCGTTCTCAAGGTAGTGTGGCCGTAAGCCGAAAAGCAGCGTCAGCTCCAGCATTTTGTACAGCAGAGCAGCTAGCTGGCGCTTGCTTTTTGTTGGGCCTGACAAACTAAATGCATGACGTGTAGCCCAAAGGGAGCAGCAGCACCCTCTGCTGCACAAAAAGGCTTACAGCACCTGGTATTCCCAGGCGGTCTCCCATCCAAGTACTAAGCAGGCCCGACCCTGCTTAGCTTCCGAGATCAGACGAGATCCGGCGTTCTCAAGGTACTCTGGCTGTAAGCCGAAAAGCAGCGTCAGCTCCAGCATTTTGTACAGCAGAGCAGCTAGCTGGCGCTTGCTTTTTGTTGGGCCTGACAAAGTAAATGCATGACGTGTAGCCCAAAGGGAGCAGCAGCACCCTCTGCTGCACAAAAAGGCTTACAGCACCTGGTATTCCCAGGCGGTCTCCCATCCAAGTACTAACCAGGCCCGACCCTGCGTAGCTTCCGAGATCAGACGAGATCGGGCGTTCTCAAGGTAGTGTGGCCGTAAGCCGAAAAGCAGCGTCAGCTCCGGCATTTTGTACAGCAGAGCAGCTAGCTGGCGCTTGCTTTTTGTTGGGCCTGACAAACTAAATGCATGTCGGACGCGTAGCCCAAAGGGAGCAGCAGCACCCTCTGCTGCACAAAAAGGCTTACAGCACCTGGTATTCCCAGGCGGTCTCCCATCCAAGTACTAACCAGGCCCGACCCTGCTTAGCTTCCGAGATCAGACGAGATCGGGCGTTCTCAAGGTAGTGTGGCCGTAAGCCGAAAAGCAGCGTCAGCTCCAGCATTTTGTACAGCAGAGCAGCTAGCTGGCGCTTGCTTTTTGTTGGGCCTGACAAAGTAAATGCATGACGTGTAGCCCAAAGGGAGCAGCAGCACCCTCTGCTGCACAAAAAGGCTTACAGCACCTGGTATTCCCAGGCGGTCTCCCATCCAAGTACTAACCAGGCCCGACCCTGCTTAGCTTCCGAGATCAGACGAGATCGGGCGTTCTCAAGGTAGTGTGGCCGTAATCCGAAAAGCAGCGTCAGCTCCAGCATTTTGTACAACAGAGCAGCTAGCTGGCGCTTGCTTTTTGTTGGGCCTGACAAACTAAATGCATGTCGGACGCGTAGCCCAAAGGGAGCAGCAGCACCCTCTGCTGCACAAAAAGGCTTACAGCACCTGGTATTCCCAGGCGGTCTCCCATCAAAGTACTAACCAGGCCCGACCCTGCTTAGCTTCCGAGATCAGACGAGATCGGGCGTTCTCAAGGTAGTGTGGCCGTAAGCCGAAAAGCAGCGTCAGCTCCAGCATTTTGTACAGCAGAGCAGCTAGCTGGCGCTTGCTTTTTGTTGGGCCTGACAAACTAAATGCATGACGTGTAGCCCAAAGGGAGCAGCAGCACCCTCTGCTGCACAAAAAGGCTTACAGCACCTGGTATTCCCAGGCGGTCTCCCATCCAAGTACTAAGCAGGCCCGACCCTGCTTAGCTTCCGAGATCAGACGAGATCCGGCGTTCTCAAGGTACTCTGGCTGTAAGCCGAAAAGCAGCGTCAGCTCCAGCATTTTGTACAGCAGAGCAGCTAGCTGGCGCTTGCTTTTTGTTGGGCCTGACAAAGTAAATGCATGACGTGTAGCCCAAAGGGAGCAGCAGCACCCTCTGCTGCACAAAAAGGCTTACAGCACCTGGTATTCCCAGGCGGTCTCCCATCCAAGTACTAACCAGGCCCGACCCTGCTTAGCTTCCGAGATCAGACGAGATCGGGCGTTCTCAAGGTAGTGTGGCCGTAAGCCGAAAAGCAGCGTCAGCTCCAGCATTTTGTACAGCAGAGCAGCTAGCTGGCGCTTGCTTTTTGTTGGGCCTGACAAAGTAAATGCATGTCGGACGCGTAGCCCAAAGGGAGCAGCAGCACCCTCTGCTGCACAAAAAGGCTTACAGCACCTGGTATTCCCAGGCGGTTTCCCATCCAAGTACTAACCAGGCCCGACCCTGCTTAGCTTCCGATATCAGACGAGATCAGGCATTCTCAAGGTAGTGTGGCCGTAAGCCGAAAAGCAGCGTCAGCTCCAGCATTTTGTACAGCAGAGCAGCTAGCTGGCGCTTGCTTTTTGTTGGGCCTGACAAACTAAATGCATGACGTGTAGCCCAAAGGGAGCAGCAGCACCCTCTGCTGCACAAAAAGGCTTACAGCACCTGGTATTCCCAGGCGGTCTCCCATCCAAGTACTAAACAGGCCCGACCCTGCTTAGCTTCCGAGATCAGACGAGATCGGGCGTTCTCAAGGTAGTGTGGCCGTAAGCCGAAAAGCAGCGTCAGCTCCAGCATTTTGTACAGCAGAGCAGCTAGCTGGCGCTTGCTTTTTGTTGGGCCTGACAAAGTAAATGCATGTCGGACGCGTAGCCCAAAGGGAGCAGCAGCACCCTCTGCTGCACAAAAAGGCTTACAGCACCTGGTACTCCCAGGCGGTCTCCCATCCAAGTACTAACCAGGCCCAACCCTGCTTAGCTTCCGAGATCAGACGAGATCGGGCGTTCTCAAGGTAGTGTGGCCGTAAGCCGAAAAGCGGCGTCAGCTCCAGCATTTTGTACAGCAGAGCAGCTAGCTGGCGCTTGCTTTTTATTGTGCCTGACAAAGTAAATACATGACGTGTAGCCCAAAGGGAGCAGCAGCACCCTCTGCTGCACAAAAAGGCTTACAGAACCTGGTACTCCCAGGCGGTCTGCCATCCAAGTACTAACCAGGCCCCACCCTGCTTAGCTTCCGAGATCAGACGAGATCGGGCGTTCTCAAAGTAGTGTGGCCGTCAGCCGAAAAGCAGCGTCAGCTCCAGCATTTTGTACAGCAGAGCAGCTAGCTGGCGCTTGCTTTTTATTGGGCCTGACAAAGTAAATGCATGACGTGTAGCCCAAAGGGAGCAGCAGCACCCTCTGCTGCACAAAAAGGCTTACAGCACCTGGTATTCCCAGGCGGTCTCCCATCCAAGTACTAACCAGGCCCGACCCTGCTTAGCTTCCGAGATCAGACGAGATCGGGCGTTCTCAAGGTAGTGTGGCCGTAAGCCGAAAAGCAGCGTCAGCTCCGGCATTTTGTACAGCAGAGCAGCTAGCTGGCGCTTGCTTTTTGTTGGGCCTGACAAACTAAATGC
>NW_028263375.1:28150559-28153059 GCF_051168715.1 Poecilia mexicana
GAGCAGCTAGCTGGCGCTTGCTTTTTGTTGGGCCTGACAAACTAAATGCATGTCGGACGCGTAGCCCAAAGGGAGCAGCAGCACCCTCTGCTGCACAAAAAGGCTTACAGCACCTGGTATTCCCAGGCGGTCTCCCATCCAAGTACTAACCAGGCCCGACCCTGCTTAGCTTCCGAGATCAGATGAGATCGGGCGTTCTCAAGGTAGTGTGGCCGTAATCCGAAAAGCAGCGTCAGCTCCAGCATTTTGTACAGCAGAGCAGCTAGCTGGCGCTTGCTTTTTGTTGGGCCTGACAAACTAAATGCATGTCGGACGCGTAGCCCAAAGGGAGCAGCAGCACCCTCTGCTGCACAAAAAGGCTTACAGCACCTGGTATTCCCAGGCGGTCTCCCATCCAAGTACTAACCAGGCCCGACCCTGCTTAGCTTCCGAGATCAGACGAGATCGGGCGTTCTCAAGGTAGTGTGGCCGTAATCCGAAAAGCAGCGTCAGCTCCAGCATTTTGTACAGCAGAGCAGCTAGCTGGCGCTTGCTTTTTGTTGGGCCTGACAAACTAAATGCATGTCGGACGCGTAGCCCAAAGGGAGCAGCAGCACCCTCTGCTGCACAAAAAGGCTTACAGCACCTGGTATTCCCAGGCGGTCTCCCATCCAAGTACTAACCAGACCCGACCCTGCTTAGCTTCCGAGATCAGGCGTTCTCAAGGTAGTGTGGCCGTAAGCCGAAACGCAGCGTCAGCTCCAGCATTTTGTACAGCAGAGCAGCTAGTTGGTGCTTGCTTTTTATTGGGACTGACAAAGTAAATGCATGACGTGTAGCCCAAAGGGAGCAGCAGCACCCTCTGCTGCACAAAAAGGCTCACAGCACCTGGTATTCCCAGGCGGTCTCCCATCCAAGTACTAACCAGGCCCGACCCTGCTTAGCTTCCGAGATCAGACGAGATCGGGCGTTCTCAAGGTAGTGTGGCCGTAAGCCGAAAAGCAGCGTCAGCTCCAGCATTTTGTACAGCAGAGCAGCTAGCTGGCGCTTGCTTTTTATTGGGCCTGACAAAGTAAATGCATGACGTGTAGCCCAAAGGGAGCAGCAGCACCCTCTGCTGCACAAAAAGGCTTACAGCACCTGGTATTCCCAGGCGGTCTCCCGTCCAAGTACTAACCAGGCCCGACCCTGCTTAGCTTCCGAGATCAGACGAGATCGGGCGTTCTCAAGGTAGTGTGGCCGTAAGCCGAAAAGCAGCGTCAGCTCCAGCATTTTGTACAGCAGAGCAGCTAGCTGGCGCTTGCTTTTTGTTGGGCCTGACAAACTAAATGCATGTCGGACGCGTAGCCCAAAGGGAGCAGCAGCACCCTCTGCTGCACAAAAAGGCTTACAGCACCTGGTATTCCCAGGCGGTCTCCCATCCAAGTACTAACCAGGCCCGACCCTGCTTAGCTTCCGAGATCAGACGAGATCGGGCGTTCTCAAGGTAGTGTGGCCGTAAGCCGAAAAGCAGCGTCAGCTCCAGCATTTTGTACAGCAGAGCAGCTAGCTGGCGCTTGCTTTTTGTTGGGCCTGACAAACTAAATGCATGTCGGACGCGTAGCCCAAAGGGAGCAGCAGCACCCTCTGCTGAACAAAACGGCTTACAGCACCTGGTATTCCCAGGCGGTCTCCCATCCAAGTACTAACCAGGTCCGACCCTGCTTAGCTTCCGAGATCAGACGAGATCGGGCGTTCTCAAGGTAGTGTGGCCGTAATCCGAAAAGCAGCGTCAGCTCCAGCATTTTGTACAGCAGAGCAGCTAGCTGGCGCTTGCTTTTTGTTGGGCCTGAAACTAAATGCATGTCGGACGCGTAGCCCAAAGGGAGCAGCAGCACCCTCTGCTGCACAAAGAGGCTTACAGCACCTGGTATTCCCAGGCGGTCTCCCATCCAAGTACTAACCAGGCCCGACCCTGCTTAGCTTCCGAGATCAGACGAGATCGGGCGTTCTCAAGGTAGTGTGGCCGTAATCCGAAAAGCAGCGTCAGCTCCAGCATTTTGTACAGCAGAGCAGCTAGCTGGCGCTTGCTTTTTATTGGGCCTGACAAAGTAAATGCATGACGTGTAGCCCAAAGGGAGCAGCAGCACCCTCTGCTGCACAAAAAGGCTTACAGCACCTGGTATTCCCAGGCGGTCTCCCATCCAAGTACTAACCAGGCCCGACCCTGCTTAGCTTCCGAGATCAGATGAGATCGGGCGTTCTCAAGGTAGTGTGGCCGTAAGCCGAAAAGCAGCGTCAGCTCCAGCATTTTGTACAGCAGAGCAGCTAGCTGGCGCTTGCTTTTTGTTGGGCCTGACAAACTAAATGCATGTCGGACGCGTAGCCCAAAGGGAGCAGCAGCACCCTCTGCTGCACAAAAAGGCTTACAGCACCTGGTATTCCCAGGCGGTCTCCCATCCAAGTACTAACCAGGCCCGACCCTGCTTAGCTTCCGAGATCAGACGAGATCGGGCGTTCTCAAGGTAGTGTGGCCGTAAGC
>NW_028263375.1:28160559-28163059 GCF_051168715.1 Poecilia mexicana
CAGGCGGTCTCCCATCCAAGTACTAACCAGACCCGACCCTGCTTAGCTTCCGAGATCAGGCGTTCTCAAGGTAGTGTGGCCGTAAGCCGAAACGCAGCGTCAGCTCCAGCATTTTGTACAGCAGAGCAGCTAGTTGGTGCTTGCTTTTTATTGGGACTGACAAAGTAAATGCATGACGTGTAGCCCAAAGGGAGCAGCAGCACCCTCTGCTGCACAAAAAGGCTCACAGCACCTGGTATTCCCAGGCGGTCTCCCATCCAAGTACTAACCAGGCCCGACCCTGCTTAGCTTCCGAGATCAGACGAGATCGGGCGTTCTCAAGGTAGTGTGGCCGTAAGCCGAAAAGCAGCGTCAGCTCCAGCATTTTGTACAGCAGAGCAGCTAGCTGGCGCTTGCTTTTTATTGGGCCTGACAAAGTAAATGCATGACGTGTAGCCCAAAGGGAGCAGCAGCACCCTCTGCTGCACAAAAAGGCTTACAGCACCTGGTATTCCCAGGCGGTCTCCCATCCAAGTACTAACCAGGCCTGACCCTGCTTAGCTTCCGAGATCAGACGAGATCGGGCGTTCTCAAGGTAGTGTGGCCGTAAGCCGAAAAGCAGCGTCAGCTCCAGCATTTTGTACAGCAGAGCAGCTAGCTGGCGCTTGCTTTTTGTTGGGCCTGACAAACTAAATGCATGTCGGACGCGTAGCCCAAAGGGAGCAGCAGCACCCTCTGCTGCACAGAAAGGCTTACAGCACCTGGTATTCCCAGGCGGTCTCCCATCCAAGTACTAACCAGGCCCGACCCTGCTTAGCTTCCGAGATCAGACGAGATCGGGCGTTCTCAAGGTAGTGTGGCCGTAAGCCGAAAAGCAGCGTCAGCTCCAGCATTTTGTACAGCAGAGCAGCTAGCTGGCGCTTGCTTTTTGTTGGGCCTGACAAACTAAATGCATGTCGGACGCGTAGCCCAAAGGGAGCAGCAGCACCCTCTGCTGAACAAAACGGCTTACAGCACCTGGTATTCCCAGGCGGTCTCCCATCCAAGTACTAACCAGGCCCGACCCTGCTTATCTTCCGAGATCAGACGAGATCGGGCGTTCTCAAGGTAGTGTGGCCGTAATCCAAAAAGCAGCGTCAGCTCCAGCATTTTGTACAGCAGAGCAGCTAGCTGGCGCTTGCTTTTTGTTGGGCCTGACAAACTAAATGCATGTCGGACGCGTAGCCCAAAGGGAGCAGCAGCACCCTCTGCTGCACAAAAAGGCTTACAGCACCTGGTATTCCCAGGCGGTCTCCCATCCAAGTACTAACCAGGCCCGACCCTGCTTAGCTTCCGAGATCAGATGAGATCGGGCGTTCTCAAGGTAGTGTGGCCGTAATCCGAAAAGCAGCGTCAGCTCCAGCATTTTGTACAGCAGAGCAGCTAGCTGGCGCTTGCTTTTTGTTGGGCCTGACAAACTAAATGCATGTCGGACGCGTAGCCCAAAGGGAGCAGCAGCACCCTCTGCTGCACAAAAAGGCTTACAGCACCTGGTATTCCCAGGCGGTCTCCCATCCAAGTACTAACCAGGTCCGACCCTGCTTAGCTTCCGAGATCAGACGAGATCGGGCGTTCTCAAGGTAGTGTGGCCGTAATCCGAAAAGCAGCGTCAGCTCCAGCATTTTGTACAGCAGAGCAGCTAGCTGGCGCTTGCTTTTTGTTGGGCCTGAAACTAAATGCATGTCGGACGCGTAGCCCAAAGGGAGCAGCAGCACCCTCTGCTGCACAAAGAGGCTTACAGCACCTGGTATTCCCAGGCGGTCTCCCATCCAAGTACTAACCAGGCCCGACCCTGCTTAGCTTCCGAGATCAGACGAGATCGGGCGTTCTCAAGGTAGTGTGGCCGTAATCCGAAAAGCAGCGTCAGCTCCAGCATTTTGTACAGCAGAGCAGCTAGCTGGCGCTTGCTTTTTATTGGGCCTGACAAAGTAAATGCATGACGTGTAGCCCAAAGGGAGCAGCAGCACCCTCTGCTGCACAAAAAGGCTTACAGCACCTGGTATTCCCAGGCGGTCTCCCATCCAAGTACTAACCAGGCCCGACCCTGCTTAGCTTCCGAGATCAGATGAGATCGGGCGTTCTCAAGGTAGTGTGGCCGTAAGCCGAAAAGCAGCGTCAGCTCCAGCATTTTGTACAGCAGAGCAGCTAGCTGGCGCTTGCTTTTTGTTGGGCCTGACAAACTAAATGCATGTCGGACGCGTAGCCCAAAGGGAGCAGCAGCACCCTCTGCTGCACAAAAAGGCTTACAGCACCTGGTATTCCCAGGCGGTCTCCCATCCAAGTACTAACCAGGCCCGACCCTGCTTAGCTTCCGAGATCAGACGAGATCGGGCGTTCTCAAGGTAGTGTGGCCGTAAGCCGAAAAGCAGCGTCAGCTCCAGCATTTTGTACAGCAGAGCAGCTAGCTGGCGCTTGCTTTTTGTTGGGCCTGACAAACTAAATGCATGTCGGACGCGTAGCCCAAAGGGAGCAGCAGCACCCT
>NW_028263375.1:28170559-28178059 GCF_051168715.1 Poecilia mexicana
GCAGCTAGTTGGTGCTTGCTTTTTATTGGGACTGACAAAGTAAATGCATGACGTGTAGCCCAAAGGGAGCAGCAGCACCCTCTGCTGCACAAAAAGGCTCACAGCACCTGGTATTCCCAGGCGGTCTCCCATCCAAGTACTAACCAGGCCCGACCCTGCTTAGCTTCCGAGATCAGACGAGATCGGGCGTTCTCAAGGTAGTGTGGCCGTAAGCCGAAAAGCAGCGTCAGCTCCAGCATTTTGTACAGCAGAGCAGCTAGCTGGCGCTTGCTTTTTATTGGGCCTGACAAAGTAAATGCATGACGTGTAGCCCAAAGGGAGCAGCAGCACCCTCTGCTGCACAAAAAGGCTTACAGCACCTGGTATTCCCAGGCGGTCTCCCATCCAAGTACTAACCAGGCCTGACCCTGCTTAGCTTCCGAGATCAGACGAGATCGGGCGTTCTCAAGGTAGTGTGGCCGTAAGCCGAAAAGCAGCGTCAGCTCCAGCATTTTGTACAGCAGAGCAGCTAGCTGGCGCTTGCTTTTTGTTGGGCCTGACAAACTAAATGCATGTCGGACGCGTAGCCCAAAGGGAGCAGCAGCACCCTCTGCTGCACAAAAAGGCTTACAGCACCTGGTATTCCCAGGCGGTCTCCCATCCAAGTACTAACCAGGCCCGACCCTGCTTAGCTTCCGAGATCAGACGAGATCGGGCGTTCTCAAGGTAGTGTGGCCGTAAGCCGAAAAGCAGCGTCAGCTCCAGCATTTTGTACAGCAGAGCAGCTAGCTGGCGCTTGCTTTTTGTTGGGCCTGACAAACTAAATGCATGTCGGACGCGTAGCCCAAAGGGAGCAGCAGCACCCTCTGCTGAACAAAACGGCTTACAGCACCTGGTATTCCCAGGCGGTCTCCCATCCAAGTACTAACCAGGCCCGACCCTGCTTATCTTCCGAGATCAGACGAGATCGGGCGTTCTCAAGGTAGTGTGGCCGTAATCCAAAAAGCAGCGTCAGCTCCAGCATTTTGTACAGCAGAGCAGCTAGCTGGCGCTTGCTTTTTGTTGGGCCTGACAAACTAAATGCATGTCGGACGCGTAGCCCAAAGGGAGCAGCAGCACCCTCTGCTGCACAAAAAGGCTTACAGCACCTGGTATTCCCAGGCGGTCTCCCATCCAAGTACTAACCAGGCCCGACCCTGCTTAGCTTCCGAGATCAGATGAGATCGGGCGTTCTCAAGGTAGTGTGGCCGTAATCCGAAAAGCAGCGTCAGCTCCAGCATTTTGTACAGCAGAGCAGCTAGCTGGCGCTTGCTTTTTGTTGGGCCTGACAAACTAAATGCATGTCGGACGCGTAGCCCAAAGGGAGCAGCAGCACCCTCTGCTGCACAAAAAGGCTTACAGCACCTGGTATTCCCAGGCGGTCTCCCATCCAAGTACTAACCAGGCCCGACCCTGCTTAGCTTCCGAGATCAGACGAGATCGGGCGTTCTCAAGGTAGTGTGGCCGTAATCCGAAAAGCAGCGTCAGCTCCAGCATTTTGTACAGCAGAGCAGCTAGCTGGCGCTTGCTTTTTGTTGGGCCTGACAAACTAAATGCATGTCGGACGCGTAGCCCAAAGGGAGCAGCAGCACCCTCTGCTGCACAAAAAGGCTTACAGCACCTGGTATTCCCAGGCGGTCTCCCATCCAAGTACTAACCAGACCCGACCCTGCTTAGCTTCCGAGATCAGGCGTTCTCAAGGTAGTGTGGCCGTAAGCCGAAACGCAGCGTCAGCTCCAGCATTTTGTACAGCAGAGCAGCTAGTTGGTGCTTGCTTTTTATTGGGACTGACAAAGTAAATGCATGACGTGTAGCCCAAAGGGAGCAGCAGCACCCTCTGCTGCACAAAAAGGCTCACAGCACCTGGTATTCCCAGGCGGTCTCCCATCCAAGTACTAACCAGGCCCGACCCTGCTTAGCTTCCGAGATCAGACGAGATCGGGCGTTCTCAAGGTAGTGTGGCCGTAAGCCGAAAAGCAGCGTCAGCTCCAGCATTTTGTACAGCAGAGCAGCTAGCTGGCGCTTGCTTTTTATTGGGCCTGACAAAGTAAATGCATGACGTGTAGCCCAAAGGGAGCAGCAGCACCCTCTGCTGCACAAAAAGGCTTACAGCACCTGGTATTCCCAGGCGGTCTCCCGTCCAAGTACTAACCAGGCCCGACCCTGCTTAGCTTCCGAGATCAGACGAGATCGGGCGTTCTCAAGGTAGTGTGGCCGTAAGCCGAAAAGCAGCGTCAGCTCCAGCATTTTGTACAGCAGAGCAGCTAGCTGGCGCTTGCTTTTTGTTGGGCCTGACAAACTAAATGCATGTCGGACGCGTAGCCCAAAGGGAGCAGCAGCACCCTCTGCTGCACAAAAAGGCTTACAGCACCTGGTATTCCCAGGCGGTCTCCCATCCAAGTACTAACCAGGCCCGACCCTGCTTAGCTTCCGAGATCAGACGAGATCGGGCGTTCTCAAGGTAGTGTGGCCGTAAGCCGAAAAGCAGCGTCAGCTCCAGCATTTTGTACAGCAGAGCAGCTAGCTGGCGCTTGCTTTTTGTTGGGCCTGACAAACTAAATGCATGTCGGACGCGTAGCCCAAAGGGAGCAGCAGCACCCTCTGCTGAACAAAACGGCTTACAGCACCTGGTATTCCCAGGCGGTCTCCCATCCAAGTACTAACCAGGTCCGACCCTGCTTACCTTCCGAGATCAGACGAGATCGGGCGTTCTCAAGGTAGTGTGGCCGTAATCCGAAAAGCAGCGTCAGCTCCAGCATTTTGTACAGCAGAGCAGCTAGCTGGCGCTTGCTTTTTGTTGGGCCTGAAACTAAATGCATGTCGGACGCGTAGCCCAAAGGGAGCAGCAGCACCCTCTGCTGCACAAAGAGGCTTACAGCACCTGGTATTCCCAGGCGGTCTCCCATCCAAGTACTAACCAGGCCCGACCCTGCTTAGCTTCCGAGATCAGACGAGATCGGGCGTTCTCAAGGTAGTGTGGCCGTAAGCCGAAAAGCAGCGTCAGCTCCAG
Source organism: Poecilia mexicana (assembly GCF_051168715.1). NCBI lineage: Eukaryota > Metazoa > Chordata > Actinopteri > Cyprinodontiformes > Poeciliidae > Poecilia > Poecilia mexicana. Next base: position 28,173,588 of record NW_028263375.1, read on the forward strand.
CATTTTGTACAGCAGAGCAGCTAGCTGGCGCTTGCTTTTTGTTGGGCCTGACAAACTAAATGCATGTCGGACGCGTAGCCCAAAGGGAGCAGCAGCACCCTCTGCTGAACAAAACGGCTTACAGCACCTGGTATTCCCAGGCGGTCTCCCATCCAAGTACTAACCAGGTCCGACCCTGCTTAGCTTCCGAGATCAGACGAGATCGGGCGTTCTCAAGGTAGTGTGGCCGTAATCCGAAAAGCAGCGTCAGCTCCAGCATTTTGTACAGCAGAGCAGCTAGCTGGCGCTTGCTTTTTGTTGGGCCTGAAACTAAATGCATGTCGGACGCGTAGCCCAAAGGGAGCAGCAGCACCCTCTGCTGCACAAAGAGGCTTACAGCACCTGGTATTCCCAGGCGGTCTCCCATCCAAGTACTAACCAGACCCGACCCTGCTTAGCTTCCGAGATCAGGCGTTCTCAAGGTAGTGTGGCCGTAAGCCGAAACGCAGCGTCAGCTCCAGCATTTTGTACAGCAGAGCAGCTAGTTGGTGCTTGCTTTTTATTGGGACTGACAAAGTAAATGCATGACGTGTAGCCCAAAGGGAGCAGCAGCACCCTCTGCTGCACAAAAAGGCTCACAGCACCTGGTATTCCCAGGCGGTCTCCCATCCAAGTACTAACCAGGCCCGACCCTGCTTAGCTTCCGAGATCAGACGAGATCGGGCGTTCTCAAGGTAGTGTGGCCGTAAGCCGAAAAGCAGCATCAGCTCCAGCATTTTGTACAGCAGAGCAGCTAGCTGGCGCTTGCTTTTTATTGGGCCTGACAAAGTAAATGCATGACGTGTAGCCCAAAGGGAGCAGCAGCACCCTCTGCTGCACAAAAAGGCTTACAGCACCTGGTATTCCCAGGCGGTCTCCCATCCAAGTACTAACCAGGCCCGACCCTGCTTAGCTTCCGAGATCAGACGAGATCGGGCGTTCTCAAGGTAGTGTGGCCGTAAGCCGAAAAGCAGCGTCAGCTCCAGCATTTTGTACAGCAGAGCAGCTAGCTGGCGCTTGCTTTTTGTTGGGCCTGACAAACTAAATGCATGTCGGACGCGTAGCCCAAAGGGAGCAGCAGCACCCTCTGCTGCACAAAAAGGCTTACAGCACCTGGTATTCCCAGGCGGTCTCCCATCCAAGTACTAACCAGGCCCGACCCTGCTTAGCTTCCGAGATCAGACGAGATCGGGCGTTCTCAAGGTAGTGTGGCCGTAAGCCGAAAAGCAGCGTCAGCTCCAGCATTTTGTACAGCAGAGCAGCTAGCTGGCGCTTGCTTTTTGTTGGGCCTGACAAACTAAATGCATGTCGGACGCGTAGCCCAAAGGGAGCAGCAGCACCCTCTGCTGAACAAAACGGCTTACAGCACCTGGTATTCCCAGGCGGTCTCCCATCCAAGTACTAACCAGGCCCGACCCTGCTTATCTTCCGAGATCAGACGAGATCGGGCGTTCTCAAGGTAGTGTGGCCGTAATCCAAAAAGCAGCGTCAGCTCCAGCATTTTGTACAGCAGAGCAGCTAGCTGGCGCTTGCTTTTTGTTGGGCCTGACAAACTAAATGCATGTCGGACGCGTAGCCCAAAGGGAGCAGCAGCACCCTCTGCTGCACAAAAAGGCTTACAGCACCTGGTATTCCCAGGCGGTCTCCCATCCAAGTACTAACCAGGCCCGACCCTGCTTAGCTTCCGAGATCAGATGAGATCGGGCGTTCTCAAGGTAGTGTGGCCGTAATCCGAAAAGCAGCGTCAGCTCCAGCATTTTGTACAGCAGAGCAGCTAGCTGGCGCTTGCTTTTTGTTGGGCCTGACAAACTAAATGCATGTCGGACGCGTAGCCCAAAGGGAGCAGCAGCACCCTCTGCTGCACAAAAAGGCTTACAGCACCTGGTATTCCCAGGCGGTCTCCCATCCAAGTACTAACCAGGCCCGACCCTGCTTAGCTTCCGAGATCAGACGAGATCGGGCGTTCTCAAGGTAGTGTGGCCGTAATCCGAAAAGCAGCGTCAGCTCCAGCATTTTGTACAGCAGAGCAGCTAGCTGGCGCTTGCTTTTTGTTGGGCCTGACAAACTAAATGCATGTCGGACGCGTAGCCCAAAGGGAGCAGCAGCACCCTCTGCTGCACAAAAAGGCTTACAGCACCTGGTATTCCCAGGCGGTCTCCCATCCAAGTACTAACCAGGCCCGACCCTGCTTAGCTTCCGAGATCAGACGAGATCGGGCGTTCTCAAGGCAGTGTGGCCGTAAGCCGAAAAGCAGCGTCAGCTCCAGCATTTTGTACAGCAGAGCAGCTAGCTGGCGCTTGCTTTTTGTTGGGCCTGACAAAGTAAATGCATGACGTGTAGCCCAAAGGGAGCAGCAGCACCCTCTGCTGAACAAAACGGCTTACAGCACCTGGTATTCCCAGGTGGTGTCCCATCCAAGTACTAACCAGGCCCGACCCTGCTTAGCTTCCGAGATCAGACGAGATCGGGCGTTCTCAAGGTAGTGTGGCCGTAAGCCTAAAAGCAGTGTCAGCTCCAGCATTTTGTACAGCAGAGCAGCTAGTTGGCGCTTGCTTTTTATTGGGCCTGACAAAGTAAATGCATGACGTGTAGCCCAAAGGGAGCAGCAGCACCCTCTGCTGCACAAAAAGGCTTACAGCACCTGGTATTCCCAGGCGGTCTCCCATCCAAGTACTAACCAGACCCGACCCTGCTTAGCTTCCGAGATCAGGCGTTCTCAAGGTAGTGTGGCCGTAAGCCGAAACGCAGCGTCAGCTCCAGCATTTTGTACAGCAGAGCAGCTAGTTGGTGCTTGCTTTTTATTGGGACTGACAAAGTAAATGCATGACGTGTAGCCCAAAGGGAGCAGCAGCACCCTCTGCTGCACAAAAAGGCTCACAGCACCTGGTATTCCCAGGCGGTCTCCCATCCAAGTACTAACCAGGCCCGACCCTGCTTAGCTTCCGAGATCAGACGAGATCGGGCGTTCTCAAGGTAGTGTGGCCGTAAGCCGAAAAGCAGCGTCAGCTCCAGCATTTTGTACAGCAGAGCAGCTAGCTGGCGCTTGCTTTTTATTGGGCCTGACAAAGTAAATGCATGACGTGTAGCCCAAAGGGAGCAGCAGCACCCTCTGCTGCACAAAAAGGCTTACAGCACCTGGTATTCCCAGGCGGTCTCCCATCCAAGTACTAACCAGGCCCGACCCTGCTTAGCTTCCGAGATCAGACGAGATCGGGCGTTCTCAAGGTAGTGTGGCCGTAAGCCGAAAAGCAGCGTCAGCTCCAGCATTTTGTACAGCAGAGCAGCTAGCTGGCGCTTGCTTTTTGTTGGGCCTGACAAACTAAATGCATGTCGGACGCGTAGCCCAAAGGGAGCAGCAGCACCCTCTGCTGCACAAAAAGGCTTACAGCACCTGGTATTCCCAGGCGGTCTCCCATCCAAGTACTAACCAGGCCCGACCCTGCTTAGCTTCCGAGATCAGACGAGATCGGGCGTTCTCAAGGTAGTGTGGCCGTAAGCCGAAAAGCAGCGTCAGCTCCAGCATTTTGTACAGCAGAGCAGCTAGCTGGCGCTTGCTTTTTGTTGGGCCTGACAAACTAAATGCATGTCGGACGCGTAGCCCAAAGGGAGCAGCAGCACCCTCTGCTGAACAAAACGGCTTACAGCACCTGGTATTCCCAGGCGGTCTCCCATCCAAGTACTAACCAGGTCCGACCCTGCTTAGCTTCCGAGATCAGACGAGATCGGGCGTTCTCAAGGTAGTGTGGCCGTAATCCGAAAAGCAGCGTCAGCTCCAGCATTTTGTACAGCAGAGCAGCTAGCTGGCGCTTGCTTTTTGTTGGGCCTGAAACTAAATGCATGTCGGACGCGTAGCCCAAAGGGAGCAGCAGCACCCTCTGCTGCACAAAGAGGCTTACAGCACCTGGTATTCCCAGGCGGTCTCCCATCCAAGTACTAACCAGGCCCGACCCTGCTTAGCTTCCGAGATCAGACGAGATCGGGCGTTCTCAAGGTAGTGTGGCCGTAAGCCGAAAAGCAGCGTCAGCTCCAGCATTTTGTACAGCAGAGCAGCTAGCTGGCGCTTGCTTTTTGTTGGGCCTGACAAACTAAATGCATGTCGGACGCGTAGCCCAAAGGGAGCAGCAGCACCCTCTGCTGAACAAAACGGCTTACAGCACCTGGTATTCCCAGGCGGTCTCCCATCCAAGTACTAACCAGGTCCGACCCTGCTTAGCTTCCGAGATCAGACGAGATCGGGCGTTCTCAAGGTAGTGTGGCCGTAATCCGAAAAGCAGCGTCAGCTCCAGCATTTTGTACAGCAGAGCAGCTAGCTGGCGCTTGCTTTTTGTTGGGCCTGAAACTAAATGCATGTCGGACGCGTAGCCCAAAGGGAGCAGCAGCACCCTCTGCTGCACAAAGAGGCTTACAGCACCTGGTATTCCCAGGCGGTCTCCCATCTAAGTACTAACCAGGCC
>NW_028263375.1:28835559-28970559 GCF_051168715.1 Poecilia mexicana
ACATGCATATAAAAAGACACACGTACACGCATGCACAGCAACAGCCCACTACTGCCACTTGGTGTAGTTTCAGCACCACTGCTGCTTGGACAGCTCCCGGGTTTCCCCATGCGGTGCGCCCAGCTCTCTGCAGCAGCAGCAGCAGCAGCTCCCTTCTCTCCTCCTTTTCATCCAGCGGCTTTTCTGTCAACACGATTCTTCTTTTGGACGTTAAGGGTAAAAAAAATATAATACAAAAAATAAAGCAAGAAACCGATGGGAAAGTCGTCCGTAAAGCGCTAATCAGAGCAGGGTTTCCCCCCTTCGCTGTCGCGGTTAAGCACAGAAATGGGAGGGAGGAGAAATAAACGCGTAATAGAGACTCAACAGCGCCAACAAACAAAGAGACTTTTTTTACCCCTGCTCGAGCTTATTTACTGAAAAAGGGGGATATTCCTGCTCTGCAGGAAGAGCTGTGTCTCCCAAAAAAAAAAAATCCTCCGAATGACTTGGAGTCAAGTACGAGGCAGAGCAGAAGGAAGGAAGAGAAGTATGCACATACACACACAAATATATATAAATATAACACTGTGTGTATTTATATATAAATACACACACACACACACACACACACACACACACACACACACACACACACACACACACACACACACACACACACATACAGAGACATAGAAGTACATGAGGATCAACATTGCGTGTGCAGATGTCTCTCACCGTGAGTGTGGCCCGTCCTCTCTCAAAGCTGCAAAGAAAATGAGGGAGATGCACAGAGAGACATTGAGTTTGTTTTAGTGGAAACAGAGAAATGCAACAGATTGACACTCTGACACACACGCACACACACGCGCGCGCGCACACATACACGCACACAAACACACACAAACACTTGTTTTCAAATAGGCTTACACGTCCAAGTTGGATCGCCTCCTTTCTTTCTTTGTTTCTTTCTCTTTTTTTTCTTTACAAAAGTGAAACCCGTCTGTCTATTTCTGGCTCACGATCAAAACTATGATGCTATTTTTAGCAGTGCAAAAAAAAAAAAAAAAGGGAAAAAAGCGTACACTCACGAGTGCATCGCTTGGGATCTTTATGTGAAGTGCATCATATCTTTTTTTTTTTTCTTTGGCTGTCTGTTTCTCCAACTCTGCTCAAGAGCGTTCCTCATCCGTTGCGCCAAAAAATAAAAAAATAAAAATAAAATAAAATAAATAAATAAAAGAAGTCAGTTTTGATCCTTTCATCGTCACTTTCCTTCCTAACAACTACACTGTGAACACATCGGCTGCATCTGATGTCTTGTCGCCCTCTTCAGAAGCTTCTGGTTCCGGTGTTACTTCAGCTCACCGAAACTCCTGACCGCCAAATCTGTCCAAGTAGTGATGGACGCGGACCGCCCGGCGCCGCCTGCAGGGGATTTTCTTTCTCTTTCTTTCCTTCTTTTTTCTTTAGTTGACGGAGCACTGTAAATTTGAGTAATTAAGCTTTGCTGACGAGAAGAGAGAGAAGGAGGGGTGGTGGTGGGGGGGAATAAATAAATAAATAAATAAATAAATAAATAAATAAATAAATAAATAAATAAAAAGCCATTTTATGTTGAAGGGCTGCGTCAGTTACTAGGCATTGACGTCACGTTTAGATTCTCTCACTTTCCAGCCCGTAAAGCCTGATTAAAGACTGCCTCTCTGCGCGCGCGCCTCTGTCCAAACTGCCATGGAAGAAGAAGAAGAAGAAGAAGAAGAAGAAGAAGAAGAAGAAGAAGAAGAAGAAGAAGAAGAAGAAGAAGAAGAAGAAGAAGAAGAAGAAGAAAAAAGGAAAGAATGAATTTTAAAACGGGCTAATGCGGCGTGGAGTCGTTGGAAACTGGATTTTATTTATTTATTATACTTTTTTTGCAGCAGGTTATCTCCAGGTAAAATCCCTCCTCTAAGGCTGGAGCATCTGGGTTTCCTCTTCTTCTCCTCCTCCTCCTCCTCCTCCTCCTCCTCCTCTTCTCTCTCTCACTTTCTCTCTCTCCCCTCCCAGCCGTTTCTCTATATATCCCAAGTGTTGGTGCTGTTTTGGTCCGGGAGAATTTATATCCCACCATCCAGTGCATTTTGGCGGGCACACACACACACACACACACACACACACACACACACACACACACACACACACACACACACACACACACACAGAAGAGCCACGGCGAGCTGAGCCAGCTGTATAGCCCACGCAGTCAGACCCTGCAGCTTTATACCCACGGATCGCAGCGCAAAGGCGGCAACAAAACAAATAAACTTCCGTCCGCCTCTTGTTCTGTCTGTCACCTTCCACACACCGACTCTGCTCTGTCCGTCTGCACTTACACACCGTGTGGACACGAACGTGATGGGACGGGGTGGGCTGTGGGTGGGGGTAAGGAGGAGGAGGGGAAGAGAGAGAGAGAGGGGGGGGGGGGGTATTAAAAGTGGCGTTTAGTATCCACTGAGTGAAAGCCTGGAAAAAAGTCGGATCTGAGAAAGGAAAAGGGCTGCGCCCGTCGCATCTGTTTGTGCTATTTTTATCCCTGCCTGTAGGCCAACTGTATATCCGTAACTGCTGGCGCGTGCGTGTATGTATGGGGACACATTCAGAGCACGTTCATGATAACAGTATGACAGACAGACAGACAGACAGACAGACAGACAGACAGACAGACAGACAGACAGACAATAACAACAAATGATAGACGTACGTGTGAACATGGTTCTTGTATTTATCGAGATGATTCTGTCGAGCATCACTGCAACCAGTTTGGAAATCCAGCAGAGGTTCCACGGTGTAGTGTGGCTAGAAAGCCACTAGATGTCGACAAAATCCGCGCAGCAGCCCTTCCTCATCCCAAACCCATCCCACCGGCGAGAAAAACCAAAGATCAAACCACATCATGCCCTCTGGACTACAGCAAGTTTCTGGTCAAAGCTTCTCCCAATCTCGATGTGACTTAATCTCACCGATGTTGCCACACTCCCAACTACTCCCCTCCTCTCCCTCCTCTGTTATTTTTGCCCAATAAGCAAAACGCCTATGTCGATGAAAAAAAGAAAAAGAAAAAAGATTCGATTCGGGTACGAAATGGGGTTTAGGCTGCGGGACGTTTCGTGCCGACCTTGTGTCAATTCGTATCCCGGGGACGTCCGGTTCCCGCTCTGACAACCGGTGATTTAAAGTCATTTCCTAAATTGCTGCTAGAAAGAAAATGTGGGTTTTATGGCTCTAATGAAAGTCATCTAGTAGCAGGAGTTCGGTACGGAGCTATTTTGGTGTAACAAAGGGTCCATCACGTTTCAGAAAAACTTAACGGCCCCCCAAAAACAAGTCAGAATCAAAAACTAAACCAGCAAGCATGGTGTCATAAAAGCGCTTCTCAGAAATTGACACAATCAAAGTAAAGAATACGTTCAACTTGATGGTTTTCTGATGATTTCTCAGGATAATTAATGGGTTGGGAATGTAACCATAATGCAAAATGAGCTGCAGTCGTTTAAGTACCTGTTGAAGACCTAACTGCAGCTTCCCAGTGTCTGAAACAGATCGTGATGTTCCCGCATGTCCAAGGAGACATCAAGTCAGAGTTGGGCTTTCACATTTTGTTCGAGCTGCGCAGAGCCAATGAAAAATTAACTTCAAACTCCTAACTTTGTTTTTTGTTTTTTTCCAAACAAACGGTGGTAACTCAAAGCGCAGCATGTATTCTGATTATTTTTAAAGTTAACATCACGAGAGAAAAAATAAATAATAGATGGTCCACACACTCTTCACCACGTTAAAACATAATAAAGTAGTAATTACAATAGATAAGCAGCACTTTTCTTTTAACAGTCATAAAACACACACACATTGGTAGCGTTGGAGTTGTTCAGCGTCTTGACCGAGGATAGTTTAACACCTGTTGAGGCTCGGTGGGGGAATCGAACCTACCATTGGGAGATGATCTGAGGTAGAGCACCCGGTGATGAAAACCGATAAAAAATAAAAATCACCCAGCTGTTGAAACCGTTTGAAAACATCGATCATCGGGACATTAAAGCGGCCACAGAGAAGAGAAAACCACGAGGTTCCCTAAGAAGAGCCGGAGGGTACGTGGTGGGAGCTGTCCTTGGTGCCGAACAGCTTGTTCAAGGACCATTCAGGTGTATTGTGTGTGTGTGTGTGTGTGTGTGTGTGTGTGTGTGTGTGTGTGTGTGTGTGCGTGCGCGCGCGCGCGCGCGTGCGTGCGTACGCGTGCGTGTGTTTCAGCGAACATCTCCATAAGGCAAACGACTTTCAATATGAACCAATCAACGTGCCTAAATGTAACCCGTTCCAATCTACAATGGAGAAAAAGAACATTGGAACGACATGCAACTGAAGAAAAAAAGTCATGACAGATGGATCTTGGATGAGGTTTCCCCCTCAGTCAATATGAATTCATTCACTAGAGGCTTCACCACAGAGTAGTCCAGTTAAAAGCAGAGGAAAGCCAACACACGGATATTACAGACAATATATATATTTTTAGCATCTACAAAAATATCCCAACAGAACACGATCTCAGTGAAGTGTTTACATCATAATCGGGTCAGAAGTCGAAGTTAGAACATCAGCGTGCAACCCCTGATGGGTCTACCGTGATCATCCCGAAGACAAACTCAAAACAAATGCAGATGTTTCGAGTAGTTCATGCTTTAACGTCACTCACATCATTTCCCCCTTTCTGCTTTACAAAAAAAAAAAAAAAAAAAAAACTGGACCAAAAACCTCCTTGGAAACGACGGGCTGATCTGTAGTTAGGGTGGAATTCCCCGCTACTCTACTCCAGATCACCAGAGTACTGACACATTAATCTTCAGATCATCCACAAAAAAAAAAAAAAAGAAAAGAAAAGAAAAGTGCGAAAATATCGACGCTTACTGCAAACTTCCCACCTACTGGCACCATAAACGAAGGCACTTACCTTTCAGATTTAGATTATTTTTTGTTTTGTTTAATTTCTATAAATAAAATGATGTTTGCAGGCTGACACCGACAGAAGCAAGGCAGAGCGGGATCGCCCCACAGTCTCTCTCTCTCTTTCTCTCTCTCTCCCTCTCTCTACCCCCCTGCGTCAGGATGTGCGTCGTCTCCCTGTTCTTTGGTAAACCGACCAAAGATTTGTGATTGCCATTTATGATTCAAGGAGCCTGCTCGAATGAGGGGTGGGTTTTTGTTTTGTTTTTTGTTGTTGTTGTTTTTTTTCCTTGGGAGGGGCGGCTACGGGGTCTGGGAGTTGAAAGGTGGCGGTGGTTGGTGGTCGGAGAAACGGAGAAAGTAGGGAAACACAAATGGAGCCCAGCGGATGGCGAGGTCCCGCCAAATCAGGGGGGGTGAGGGGGCTTTACGCATGCGGAGAGACGCACACGATTCATCTCGCATGCGGAGAGGCACACGATTCATCTCGCAATGTAGAAGCTCGGTCGTTTTCGCCGGTTTTTTTTTCTCCCTCCCTCTCTCTCTCTTTGTGTGCGTGTGTCTTTCAGACAGAGACGGAAAGCATCAATGGAGAGGGGGGAGCAGCGCGACGCAACAACTACTGCTGTCATTCATATGTATATAAAAAAAGAAGTAAAAAAAAATCAACTAAAAACTCTCGCCATATATATATATATATATGTGTGTGTGTGTGTGTGTGTGTGTGTGTGTGTGTTTTCTCTCCCGTTCCCTGTCCCTCTTTTCCAGCAGTGTGCTATTGACCTGCATTGACGTCATTGCGTTATTAGGTATCCCTTAGAAACACTGACTTTCAAAAATAGTATCAAATTAATTCAGCTGGCAAGAAGAAGTGGGGGGGGGGGTCGACTGTGGTTTTGTGGGTGGGTGTGGAATAGTTGTTTTTTTTTCTTCTTTTTCTTCTTCTTCTTACCCCCGGTCATTCCACACCATTTCCACACTGACCGGATCGGAAACACACGTGTTTATCTGTACGGCTCAGTGTTGAAGGAAATGCTGTGATTTTGCACATTGATATTAAAGTTGCTATTAATACAGATGGAATATGAGCTTGATCAATTGACAACAGACATTCAGAGGAGAAACTTCAGTAAGTGGGTCAAAGAGATCAGCACAGGTTCGTGTTCTCAGAACAGGATGGACGGATTCTGTATTAACCATCTGACTAATATTTGATAGTTTGAACAAAACATTGATCTAATTGATTGGAGGGAAGGGACATAAATGCTAAAGCAGTAGGGGTTATGTATTTCATAGCTTCATATATCAAATAAGACTTAAATTTGACTTTGTATTTTAATTCCTTGAAATTGGGCCTCTGTCTCTTTAAAAGCTCCTGCTGTTTCTGAAACTCCACTTCAGACAGTCATCACAACAGGGCTCCTCTACGTTTTTACCAGCGTTTCACTGAGAAGTAGCTCATGTAATGAGCTCAGGTGATGAGCAGCCCCACCAGGTGTTTGCTAATTGCTGCTGGCTAGTCTGAAAGAAACTGCAGCGAAAGTTGTACCGCTTTAGTAACTAAGGCAGAGCTAGGTCCACCCAGAAGTTTTGCAGTGCTGAATGGTTGCCACGGAGATTAACAGCATTTCTCAAACATGCAGTGAAAGAATAGAATAGAATAGAATAGTTCTCTATGAATCCCACAGTAGAGAAATTCACTTCTTACAGCAGCACAGTAGCAAGTATCTTCCCACTGAATATAAAATATCTAAAAATCAAATCAAACAACTATATATTAATAAAATACATACAGATTAATTAAAATTAAAAGTAAAATTAAATAGGAACCTGAAAGACTTAAAATCCTCAAAGTTTTACAACTGAAATGTCACAAAACTTGAAAAAAGTTCAGGGAGTCTTAATAATTTTACAAGTTGCTGTTTTCAGGAAGGGGAAAAATATATACATTATATGATAATCTTTGGATCCATGTCACACAAATTTAATTCAGAGCTGCTATTTCATTAAGGATACATGCAGGAAGCAACAATGTGTGACGTGGTAACATGTATTTTTAATAAAGACACAACATTTTAGTCTGAAACATATTCACACAGGTGAGCTTACCTCTTTCTATGTCTACAGTGTAGGTGTGCTTTTGTTGACAATGTATGAAAAGAAGAAGAAGAAGAAGAAGAAGAAGAAGAAGAAGAAGAAGAAGAAGAAAAAGAAGAAGAAGAAGAAGAAAAGACTGAAGGGTGGAGTATATATGTCAAAAGGGAAAGAGGCAAGAAGCAGAGCTGTGGCAAAAATACTTTTCCATTAGCACTGAATTAGGCTTCATGATTCATCCTCCATATATATACTGCTCAAAAAAAATAAAGGGAACATTTCACTTTAATTTTGTGTGTGGCTCCAAATCCAGGCCTCCATTGGTTAATAAATTTGATTTCCATTGATGATTTTTGTGTGATTTTGTTGTCAGCACATTCAACTTTGTACAGAACAAAGTATTCAATGAAAATATTTCATTCATTCAGATCTAGGATGTGTTATTTGAGTGTTCCCTTTATTTTCTTGAGCAGTGTATAAAAGTCGGTTCAAGTTGAGGGAGGTTTTCTGTCTGAACTGTGCACCGATCGCAGTTTTCTGGCCGATCGCTGATTACCAATCTTTAAAAAAAAAAAAAGTCTGACCTGCTCATTCTGATTTTGGCTGATACTAATTTTGCTTTGTTTTGTTTTTTTGTCTGAAACATCGCTAAATATAGCAAGAAAGTTGCTGAGTCGGCAGCAGTGGGGTGACTGTTGTTAACCTGGTGAGCGGGGCAAAGAGTCACACCTCTCTCACAGCTGAGTTGCCAAGGTAGAAATGATCAGCTTCATATTTGAGTACCGGCACGTCACAGATCCTCCAAAATGAAGGAAATTGGGGCCGATTCATCGGTGCACCCCTGGGAAATAAAACACTCCGCCCCGTTCAAGGACCATGAAGACCTTCTTCCTGATTGTTGTGCTGTTGTTTAACAAGATAACATCGATTTAGTGAAACAGTAAGAGACATATGAAGGTAGAGAAGTGTGTGTGGAGGGGAGGGGGGTACTCTGAAATGTGCGATCACAGGACATGCTGGAAAAAACATGGCGAAGAAATGTATCATGGGAGACGTCATCAGCACCGGTGGAAGTCACGCAGCACTTCGGAGGTCAGTGCCAAGGCTGACAACACACTTAGAGATTCAGAGAGAGATCCTGGCTGTGAAAATAAAAAACCTCCATAACCGCACGACACACAAGTCTGTCTGCTTTAGACATGATTTATTAATCCCTCGCTTTCCTCGTTTAAAACATGCAAACACAACGATACCGTCTTGTGAAACATTTGGCCTCAGGTGTGTGTGTGTGTGTTGCCTCTACTTTTTCCACTGTGATCCCAGCAGCTTTGTGCCTGTGTGTGTGTGTGTGTGTGTGTGTGTGTGTGTGTGTGTGTGTGTGTGTGTGTGTGTGTGTGTGTGTGTGTGTGTGTGTGTGTATGAGTGGTTGGCTGTTGTAGACATAATGGTCCTAATTTGTTTGACGTCTCCCTGCATTTGCCTCGTGGCTTTCCGTTCCGACTCGCAGGCTTCATCCTTCTTGAAAACAGTCAGCGTTCTGCCCTGATGTTTACTATGGGCCCACATGCTGAGGGAGGGGATCCTCGAAGAACGGCACACACAGCGATGTAGCTCCTGGTTTGGATACATTTTAGCTAGGTTAATTTGTGAATATGAAATTCCAACAACAAGTTAAATAAACAGGAATCAGATTAAGTAAAGAGGCTCCAGAAACATGAAGTCTACATTCTCACACAGTACAACTACAAACTTTGATCGTTTCAGCCCTATCTGTTTATGTGACAGGGCCGGAACGATTAATCGACTGTTCAAATAATCGTCAACTGCTTCAGTAGTTGATTAATTGTTAGCAGGAGCATACAGACAAAAAAAAGAGCCATTTGCTGAAAGAGCAACATACTCTGAGCCAAAACTGCACAAAAGACACATACATTTTGCATTTAAAAATTTAAAATAATATGTACCGTATATTCTGGACTATAGAGCGCACTCACTATAGGCCCCACCTACAAAGTTAAAAAAAAAATAAACTGGAAACGTTCATATGTTGGCCGCAGCGGGCTATAAGCCGCATGGTTCAAAGCGTGGGAAAAAAGTAGTGGCTTAGAGTTTGAAGAATACGGTAAATATGTTCGATCTAAAACTCCTCAAGTGACATAGTTTTAGATTCATACTGGTTCTAAATTTGCTAAGTAAATAAATAACATATTAAGCACCTTTTGCCATCCAGTTATTGATAATGCAAAAGATAATCAACAGATCAGCCGAACACTGAATAGATGTTAAATCAAGGTGGAAGGGTTGAACTTTTCATATGTTGATGTTAGCAGCATTATTTAGCTTCCTTCTTTAGCATCCTTTGCTACAAACGATCAAGCGTTCACTATGGAACACTATGTTGTTCGATTTTATTCAATAAAAAGTTTATCATCTTATGTATATAAAAAAAGATTGAATTATTTGTGTATGTGCATTTTTTATGCATTTCTAATCATGTATAAAAAGGTGTCAAATGAAATATTAGCAGAATGTGCTGACATAATACCCAATTAATTGATTAATCGTTAGAACAATCAATAGATTAATCGATAAATAAAACAATCGCTAGCTGTCACACAGGTGATGAGATCAGAACAAAGTAGTAGTAGGAAGGGGGATGAGCAGCGCCACACAGAGGGTAACTGACAGCGCTAAGACCCGCCTCCTGGCTCTGATTGGTTGTTTCTAGTTAGTGCTGGGAGAAGAGGGAGGAGCTCGATGTCTCACCACATACCACCCATAGCGACAGTTTTGACAAATATGTGAATGAATATTTTTCTATAAATGGTACATACTGCAGCTTTAAGGTGCATTTACTGTAGGTCATAATTACATAGGAAAAAGAGAGAGAAAAAAATTGGATCAACAATGATCAATTCTGTTTTGGGTGTGCGATGTGTATGAGGTGGACGGCTGACCAGGTTTTGTTTGAATTTCAAACCCAGATTAAGAAACCCTGCGCCCCGTCCTCCCTCCCCTCCACCTATTTATTTTTCCATCTCTCCTGCCTAAATGATGTAAATGGAAACAGTGCTATAATGCTATTTATAGACCTTCAATTCACACACACACACACGCACGCACACACACAAACGTGCATGGCCTGTGTTTGTTCTGCTTATTGCTCGTGCAGCCACACTTCCCTGAGAAGGAGGAAGGAGGTGGGTTGGGGGGGGTGAAGGGAGAGGTGGGGGCGGGGAGGAGAAGCCATTGAGAGGGACAGGAGCGACATGCGCCCCTGGGTTTTGCTTCTCCTCCTGCAGCCGCCGCTTTTCATTCACTCACCTCCAGCAGTCATTCATTCATCCTTTTCTTTCCCTCCTCCCCGACTCACTCATTCACAGAGTTTCTGCAGCAGAACCTGTGAATGGAGAAAGAAGGAGGAAGGGAGGAGGAGGAAGAGGAGGGGAAAAAAACGGGTTAAAAAGCAAAGAAGCCACCGGTTCAGCAGCAATGGCCGCCGGTTCACCGTCGGTCGTCGTCTGTGTTCAATAGACCGCATTTGCGAATCAGCGATTTAGGCTGCACGTGAACGCGCATGTTAGTGCGCGCGTGAGATGGGAAAGTGTTGCTGGGAAAGGGGATAAATATTGTTTAACCTGGCAAGTCTCGCGCGACAACACGACACACAGTGCTCCTTGGCTATGGGGGGGTTCGTCTGGATCTGGACTCTTTCCAAGAGTCGTCCTGTTGACACTCGCCTTCATTTCCAGATTACATAAAGTGGAAAGCGGCTTCATGTGAGTCGTTTTAAAGTCTCCGTCCATTTTGCAAATGAAGCGCGCGTGGTTTTGCTGCACAAGCGTGTTTGGCTTGAAAAGAACTCGTGAGTGACATTTTTTTTTTTTTTTTTTAGACTACCTTCTATTTTCGAAAGGCGGCTGTGATAAAAATAAAGCAGTTCGCCCCCCACCCCTCCCATACCTGAAACCCGTAACGCCCCTCCCAAACCGCTGCTAGTTAGACTCCAACCCGCCCTTCAGCAACACCATCGTGTGAAAATATCTGAGACGAAAACGGCAAGCGATACGGCTGTCATGTCAGTCATCTTAACGGAGTCTGTTAAGATGTCCACCAAAAATTTCCAGTTTATTCTTAAATATGTATGTCTCTGGTTTCTATTTTGGCTTCATCGGTATTTATTTTAGCTTCCCCTCAACCAGCCCAGTCCTTTTGTGCAACATCTCTCGTTTTATTATTGAACAAATCGGTTCGGAGTGCATTAGCTGCACGGAAGATTTTGGTATTTATAGCCAAACTCTGTACATCCACGGCGGTCACACGTGCAGCAGCCGCTTCCCTGCGCTCCTGCTCAAGTTGACATGTTAACACTCACTGGCTGCTATATTTAGCCCAGCCTCAGTGCTGTTACTATTCCCAGCATTGTACATGAGGGGGTGGATGGTAGGGGCTGTGTTTTTTTTTTCCTCCTCTTCTTTCTAAAAAGGGGAGAAAAAGTTTTTTTTTTTTTTTTTTCCACAACTGATTCTATTTTTTGCGCGTACATTCCGACCTGCGATCCGCCACTGGCACCGAGTTAGTTCAGGGACGCTGCAGCTAGAGCTGTCACGATTCCGTGAAGAGGAAAAGCAGAAAGAGGATGAGGCGAGCAGTGAATGGATGGAGAAACAGGCGAGCAGAAGATTATCCGCAACGCTGAGGTGTCCTTCATAAAAGTAATAATAATAATAATGATAAAAAAATTAAAAATTATATATAACATACAACGCTGGAGGGCAAAAAGACTAATCATTTACATGTCATCCATAGCCGCGTTAACTCAGTAAAACTTAGAAATGTAGGTATTGATTTCGTGCTGTGATCCACAGCAAAGTTATCTGTATTCGTTAAGCTACGCAGATTCGTTGCCATAGCAACTGACAACAATGCCACTTCATGTTTTAGGATTTAACACCAAAAAACATTCAAGAATTTTGCACACAGAACAGAACATTTAGTATGTTGTTGTAGTACGTTTTAGGCTTAATGTTTAATTAATAAATAATTGCTGTGGTAGATTAGCTACCGCTTCTACTTTACTGAATTATTTAGACGTACAAACTGTAGCTAAAAAAAACGCACATTTCATTAAAAAAAACATCTTATTGCTGTCTTACCTTTATCACCGCTAATTCTGCACAAAAATATCCGTTCATCCAAAGCCACGTCTATCCTCGGCATGTCTTTTCTACTCCGTTTAAGAATCATCAAACTGTCTCGAAGCAAAACTTTCAGCTCCGGTGTTGGTCTTCCTTTAGTTATTATCTCCTGCTTCAATTGAAAATCCACTTTAGAAAACTGTTTGACTGCAGAAATGTAGTCTTTCATGTTGACGTCGGAAGAGATTAGAAAAAAAATATATTGCTGTACTTCACTTATTTACTGTGTGGCTAGCTCCATGGCTAGCTCACTGTGTCTTACTCTGCAGTTGTGCAGTCACAATATCTGGGATCATGAGCGCCCCCTGCCATGAGGCAAGAGAACTGTCTGCCTCACCTCGAGTCTGTTTTCTGCCGTTTCTTATCGCTCCTCCGCACACAAAACATAATACACACACAGTTGGTGACAAAAAAACACTGTACATTATATACATAGGCGAAATTATGGAAAATCAGTTCATATATTAAATGTTTTTAGGAATTTTATTACCGGCGTACAGACAGGACGAACTTGCTCTCATAGAATGGCAGCCAGTGCAGTTAGCGAGAGGTTGCGCAATCCCAGGTGAGGCTCAGCTCGCTGCTGCCTCACCGGCTTCGCTTCTGAGCATTTGAATGGGAAAAGGCGAAAATCCAGCGATTTTGAAGGAAAAAATCATCAGAATTGGTTAAGCTAAGTAAAAAATAGATACTTTATAGTACAAAACACAGGGTGAAAATAGCAATATAAATGGTTTTATTATATATATATATATATATATATATATATATATATATAAAACCGGATCTTGCTTTGTATATAGCAAAGATATATACAAAGCAAGATCCGGTTGAACTTAAACGTGTTCACTTGAAGTTCTTTCAATAGAACGTGTACGTTTTGTGAAGACATCGTTTCTTCTTCTTTTTACATAAAAAAAAAAAAACTAAAAAAAAAAAAAAAAAAAAGCATTACTGAATCACAACCAGAGACAGTTCAGGATAGAGAAGACAGAGGTTCAGCACCAAGGACAGCTCCAGCCCGGATAGGAACCAGAGGCGACCCTAGTGCCGGAGTCTGGAGGTCAATAGCCACACCTAAAAAAAAAAAAAACTGTCACCTCCCCAACCCACTTACATGGAGATTTTGAAGCATAAATTTACAAGAGTGAAGGACGAACCTATAGGTTGCTTTATTTGATCATCTTTCCAAAAAAAAAAAAGTTTTTGTTTGAATATAATTAGCCTCCATTACATTTTGTAATTAGCTTCCATTACAAAATGCTTATAGCCAGGATTTAGACACGTTTTCACCATTTCTGTGTTCGCCAAACACTTCCGATGCCTTTTCCGATGTGTGGTGTAGAAATGACGTATTACACCATACCGATAGTGGGCATAATACGTGTGTGTCACACCATACTACACTATTCTACAAGCCAAGATTATTGGGAATTTTGGCATTCCCAAGATCTAAAAGTACAAACAATACTCAGAAATACAGTCCAAGAAGAGTAAGAAAGTGAGAAAAGTAGCTTGAACTTGAACAACAGGATTGCTACACTGAGTGTGTCCATGAAGAATGGTATGAGGGAACTCTCAACACCACACCATCACAACACATAGTTCCGATGTCAATGCCGCACTACACCTCTTGTCCTTTTGCACCACTGGAGGCATTTCTGAAAGCTCACAAGCTTTGCAGGATATTGGAAGTGTCTACTTGTGATTCATGAACGGCCAGAGGCAGCTAAGAAAAGGATCATCTTCGAAGATTTATGACGGAAATGTGTTTGAAAGAGGCTAGTGACAGCGTGTTTGCTGTTACAGCCTCAACGATGCCAGGAAAGGCAGCAACGGCCCAGCTTCAACTTCCTGGTGGATGGGTGACCAGCTACCTATCAAAACCCATACCACAACCACAGCAGATCACTGTAACATGCCAGTAGCTCACACTGGATCGCACTGAAATATGTCAAGACAGAATAGATCAATGGACTTTGGTTCTTTCGTTGTTCTGCTAGAAAATGGAAAAGATTTTATGTATCGCCTTCATCCCCAAAGTGCATTTAGACCACTGAGATCCTGAAATGTCTTTATGGCTTGTGGTTTTGGTGTACTACCTCAACGTTATTAGTGACCCTTATCTGGCCAACTGAAATGTTCTATAGTTGCTCCTGTCTGGCATTCTGAATAATGCCAGACAGTATTACTTAAAATATTAATGGCAACAACACATTTTGATTCACTAGCAATAGTAGTAATTTATTGCTATCTGTGTTGGTACAAGACTTATGTCAAGGTGTTCCAGTAGACCTTAGCAGAGTTCTCAAAAACTTTGATGGTTTAGGAAGGAAAGTAAGACTGTGTTACGATAAACATTTTGGCTAGGAGTCTTTAGTAAGTCCAATAAACTGGAGTTGGTTGAAGAAGAAATGCACCAAACTAAAGTATTGAACTCCCTTTCATCATTATGTATTGGTGTGACTGGGATGGAATTTTACCAGAGACCATCTTACATGAACTATATATAACTATATAAAATCACTGCAAGTCTTCATTTCGTCCTTCCTGGCATGTCAGCTGTAGTCATAAAAGCATTATTGCCACACCACCCCAAGTTGCCAAGATCCCCATCTGGTCAACCCTTTGAACACCTTGTGGAAGCAACCCCTGTTCTCCATCATCTGCAGAATCTAGTTGGAAACATCATACAAGCTGGTTTATTATGTTAGGGCGTGCTTCTTTTCGCAAATCCCAAAGTCAACACTTCTTGTTTGCTATTCGAAGACTGCCGGCTATCCCCCGGTTATTGTAAAACAAAGTCCTGCCACGCAGCGTCACTAGAGACAACAAGTGGACGTCATCTCACGCAGTCACTAAAACAGACGTGCAAAAGCAACCCCATTATTCCGCAGCGGTTTCTGAGGCCAGAAGTGTGTGGGTACAATATTAAGTCATAGTTTTACCACCATAAACAGCAACACCCTCCCAAAGGTCGCTGATACAGAGAGGAAATCCGTCGAGTTCCACCAAGTGCTTCAGGACTATTGATTTACCTTCACTTTCCACTCTCACAGGGGCTGGTACAGTCGCTCATTCCATCTCCCTCCCTCTCTCTGAGGGTCGTCGTCTCTGCTGCTCTCGCAGCTGCCGCCCACTCCTCTTCCACCACTTGATTATTTTCAGCTCAGCTCTGGTGTGTACGCGCGTGCTCATACAAACGCACGTGCTAGGCAGCTTGGTGCCTGGCTGGCTGGTTTGGGAAATACCTGGTCACGATCTACCAGCGAGGGGTTTTTGTTGCAGTGTCGTGGCTCCCCCTACCGTTCAGAAATTAACACTTCAGCTTAAAGGCGTCGTGAAGCGCCTGGCGTTGCCAACAACTGTGCAGCAGCAGAGAAAGAAAGAAAAATATGCGATATATTATTTAACTTAATAGCTATAGCACTTTATTGTAAAAACAAAACAAAAAAAGAGGCGCATTTGAATATGATCAGAAAAACACAAATTATCGCCATATTTAAAAAGATTCTGGAAAACAGATCAATGCATTTATCTAGTTAATTTCTACTGCTTTGCCATAAAGTGGGATGCTGATTTCTTAAAATTCTATAAGAAATTTTAGACTGCCTATCTTCGGCATTGTGAATTTTAAATACCAGATACCTCTACCCACCCCAGTAATAGAACGAGACAAAAATACATCACGGTCGCTTTAAATGACGAGTTCAGTCGGTTTAAAAATAGATCCGGACGCGTTGAGAGGAAAGCCCTAGTCCGGAGCGCCCTCTGGAGGGGATACTCTGCCAATGCACGAAACACCGAGAGAGGCCCGAAATATATTCGAGTAATTATTTAACTTCTTAACCATCATGTGGGCCAGAACAGGATATATTCTACCAAGTTATTACATTAAAAAAAAGTAAGACTTCGTCATTCATCAAAAAGACAATTAGCAACAGACTAACTTTCCCATATGAAACTCATCTTTCCAGCATAAAACCCATTGCCTCTCGGTTTTAGGCTGCCGAGAGAACGACTTGGCGCTCCCCTCCTCCCCGAAGCATCCGCCCACACAACCCCAACACACGTGTCTATGCATGAAGACCTGTTGCGCCCACAGAGCTTTCCATTTCGGCTCCACCTTTTGAAACTCCAGCTTCTTTCTTCCTTCATTCCTGCTGTTGCAAAGGATACCATCAATCAATGTATTTTTTTCAGCTAATAAATGTACACTAAAAATTAAAAAGTACAGCTATGTATAGACGTCCATCATAGTGTTGTGAAAAATATAAAGGTCTTGAAAATCAAGTTGGAGAAAAAAAATAAAATAAAAATCACCTGATTCTGCTTTGAGTTGATGACATTACAAGAGGGCAAGAATTATGCTCATTAGTAAACATGACAAAACAAGAGACTGGACAGATGGGTTCTACATTTTAGAGCCAGAATTGAAAATTGATGAGCTCCAGGACATTATGGATGAGGCTGAAGCAAAATCTGACACTGATTTTTTTTTTTTTTTAATTAAATGGTCCAAATCCATTTATACTCCCGACTGCATTTCTTTCATTCAATTAGTTTCCATCTATATTCACCACATCCAAACTGAGTTATTCTGTTGAATTGCCACAATGACATGATTAGCAAGTACAGCTAACTACCTGACCAGACCAGGGCTTTAAAATACTCTGAGACGTGCAGGCTTCTTTCACAATTAAATGGACCAATGATTGTAATTCCATTTAAGTTTATGATAAAAATCCAATGAAACAGCATCATTGATTTATACAAAGAAGCAGTCAGCCAATTGTAATTAAGCTCTTAAAAACAACAACAACAAAAAAAAAAACAGAAACATGGTTAAATAAAAAGTTAGAAATGGATAAATTCATTGACATGCTGCGAAACAAGATCATCTCTTCTCACCAGTATGTGACAAAAATATTTAGGTACAACTTGACAGTCTTTTGTTTGACAAAAATACACAAAATGTTTTAAAATTTCGGTGGGCGGGAGGGAGGGATGGAGAGAGGGAAAAGAAAAAATCCACACACACATCTAGATTTACTATTACCTTGGCCAAGAGAAATACAGCTACTACACGTTGTCATGGCAAGTAGAAAAGGTGGAGCCAGGACCTCAGATAGAAATAAGAGTAAAATAAAAAGGAAACTATAGTGTTAAAAAAAAATTAAAAACTCAAACGGGAAAAAAAAAAAAAAAAAAAAAAAAAAGAAGTATAGGTAGGTGACAAATTGTCCATTTTGGTGAGGGTGAGATCCTGATGTGATGCAGTTCCAGGAGCAAAGTGTTGTGCGTCTCAGTAGATCCGGCCTCGGCTCCTGCTGCCTCTCGCCCAGAAGCCTCGTCCTCGTCCGCCCCGGTAGCCGCCGCGCTGTTCTGCATCGACACGGCGCCAAAAAGAGCTTAGTAAGAACACAGCAGACTCACAGAGGAGAGTGAACGTTAGGCTGTAGAGTGTGCAGACGTGTTCTCCAGGGAGCAAAACTTTAAATCAGGACTAAATGTAACGCTAGTCCTTAGAAAATGCCTGAAATAAACATGGAGTGAATGATTGTGGACTGGAACGTTGTGGTCGATTGTGGTGAACTCCCAGCTGAACGTCTTACGGTTGTCTTCTTGCCAGGCTTTTGTAATATTTGGTGAGACAAACTGAACCGACTTTTTATGGCCTTTTCTGACCAACGGTGGCTGCATTTGCCTTACAAATGTGCGCAAAACTTTTGGAATTGGTGATATTTTGAGCCAGATTGGAAATGACCCGAGTTTCTCAAAGTACTCTTCAAAGAGTGAACAAATGCAGTGAAAACGTGAATAGTTGTGGAAAACCGTGAAAAGAAATGTGTGCCACCAGACGCTCCTCACCGTAGGTGAAATTGCCAATAGAGGCGCTGTACTTGCCGCTGGGCGGGTTGTAAATCTGTCTGGCGTCCCGTCGTGGCAGAGGCGTGATCTGTTTTTTTGTGCTAGCGCCAGATCCCATTTCCTCGCCTGACGGACGTTTAGGCCTGCGAACACAAAGAAAACACAAAAAAGAAGCTGCAACGGACATCGTTCAAGCGTAACGTGAATGTCTTCTGGCATTGAGATGACTGGCTCACGCTGCTGCCTCTGGCTTCTGGACAGGTTTCCAGGATAAGGTCACTGTGCTCTTGTACGACGGAGGGTTGTGGAAAAGATCCTGAAAAGAAAACAAAGACTTTCCTTCAACTCGGTCGAGGAAATTAAGGTAGTTTACCTTCAGACTGCTGAGTTACTCGTCGTTTTTAAAGTTTGGAGAGAATCTGAATGAATTAATTCCCAGTTTGTATGATAACTAGTTTCTTTCTTTAACAGTAAACCCACAGCATTTAGTTTTTTTTAGTTTTTTTTTCAGGGTTACTGTGGACTTCACCAACTCAAATTCAAGACTTTTTAAGACATTTTAAAAATAATTATGAATGGAATTTAAGCCCTATATTTTCACATAAAAGTACGAAATTTGTCCAGCCAACTGGTGAAAAATTTGAACTTTCTCAAGATAAATGCAAAACATCTAGCTAGCTAGGGCATGCTAACAGCTAGTTAGCGGTAGCCTAAACTGCCTCGAGTCAGAATGTATTGAAGGTGTCTGAATGCAACTCAGAAACACATGATAGAAAAAAAAATGCATGACAGAAAAACCCATGAGGAAAAAAATATATATATGATATATTAAATTATTACATAGGACAAAACACAATTTAAGACCTGCAACAAAGTATCTAAGGCCAACTTACTCTTTATTAAAGACATTTGAAGGCCTTAATTTTAGATGCATAAATTTAAGACTTTTTAAGGATGCAGACATCCTGATATTAAAACACATCATTGAGTCTGGCTTTGATGACCCAATTATCCCTTTAGCTACGATCCACAGCAGCATGCCATTATTTATCCTTTGTCCAACTTTGTGTAAGTTTTGCACCATTTCATTTCTTTCCTTTTTTTCCTTCCATATCAATGATGTCAGAGCAAACACCTGCTGTTCCTAAATTTGGCCTAGGAAGTTTTTTATCCCAAAAATTAAACATGTAAAGAAGCAAAAAAAAAAAAAAAAAATTCACCTTAGCTCAACTGAGCATGGCTCTATTTTAATTCGCATCCTTGATATACTAATGATTTTAGCTGCAATTGTAGAAGCATCTTTACATGAAACCGAGTATCATGTTTGACCAGTAACTTCAAACATTAGAAAAATGTTGGAAATAAATAAATAAATCCCATAAAAAAATTTAATCTCTCAAGAGGAATTTGCATTAAGCAGTGATTCTGTCCGCTCCGTTTCTCAAGCCCTTACCTTGATGAGAACGTTGATGTTGTTTGTGATCTTGAGAGCCACCACTTTGATTTTGTTCTGGTGGAATTAAAAGTAACGTTTTAGTCACGAGGATATTTTACAGCCGACTCGCTCATGCCGTTTTCTAAATGTAGATTTGAAAAATGAGACGGTAACCTCTTCTGTCTTCAGAGCATCTCCCGTCTTCCCCTGCAGCGCCATCCGCAACTGCCTGATGTAAACCTGCAGACCTCTGGCAAAATACTGTAGCCTGTTGCAAACAAACAACAAAACAAAGGCAAATCCAAATGAAGACTCTGTTTAGGCAGAACGACTAATCTAACCTTCTGTGCACGACGGACATCTGCAGGAGTTTTCCCGCAGGATCCAGTGTCACAGCCTCACCTGATCTTGAAGTCTTTGAGGCGCTCGGCATCAACTTTGTCCACTAGAAAGTCTGGCAGCTTCTTGCCCAGCTGGTGGAAGCTGAAGAGGAGACACTCCACGTAGCTGAACTGCAGCTTGGGCTCCTCGCTGGCAGAGTTTTCGCCGTTCTCAACCTCGTCAGGCGGCAGAGGCATGAACTCCTGACGAACACAAGCAATCAGCGAAAAGGTGCTTCAGGGAACTGTGCTGAATGGTTTATATAACTTTTTTTTAAGTAACTCTCATTACTGAGGATTTATATTGATTTATTTTTTCTTTTGCGCTGATTGGCCAATGACCAAAACAACAAACAAAAAAAAAGATCACCGAAATGTGATCAAAAAAATGATACCATTTTCAAAACATTTTTTAAGTTAACAACCAACTGACTGTGGAGTTTTCTCCTCAACTTTTTCTGTTACTATTTTGTGAACTAGCGTGAGGGTCACCAGGCAGCTGGCGTAAAAAAAACTATCAATGCCACATCAGTTTGAAAGGCTTATAAACATGAAAACGAAGGACGTTATGTCGACAACTTTGGTATGTTTTAGTTTTATAAACAGCATATTTCCTGTTAGTTGTAGTTTTTCCTCATTAATTACAGTTTTTAGTTATTTCTTTTAATGTTCTCAATTTCTCTTTTTACGTCATTAGTTTTAGTCAACTATAATAATTTTGCTAATTAGGTGAGGGATTTTTTTTGTTCCCCTTCAGACAAAATCTGAGAAATGAATAATCTGAGCGTCACATATGTTTCTAACCTCTCATAATATAAACGGCAGTATAATAACTCTCACCACCAGCTTGGTAAACAACGTGTTGAGGTTGGCCTCCAGCTTCTCCATGTCTCCGCAGAACGGACTCATCTCAGCCAGCAGCTTCAGCACCTGCCGACACACACACACACACACACATCTTTACCCTCGCTAAAATATGCATCGTTAATGAGAACCGGCGCTGCGTGGCGCAGGCTTAACGACCCGTTAACACCAAGCAGTTGGCCGCCGCCTCCGACAGGTGGCTGCCACGCTGACTTTGTTTACCGCCACAAACAAACGCTCAGCAAATGTCAACGTCCTCGCAGCAGAGTTCACATTGAAACGCTGAGTCAGCCTGAAGCCGCCCGGGTCAGGAAGCTGAGTTTTTCTTTTTTTTTTTTTTAGGGATCGGGGGAGGTTGTGGAAACATGCACTACAGGTTATTCTGAGCAGAGCCGACCACTCCAGATCAGCTCCGGCTGATGGAGTTTCACGTTTTTCGCTCACTGTGCTTGAATATGCGCCTGTGTTGGTTGCATTTTAGCTCCTAAAGCCGACATTGTGCAGAATATTACAGACTGAAGCTGTTTGCTTCCAGTTACTGGATGATTTCAGGTCATGTTCCTGCAATAAACCTGCTAAACCGGGAACTCACCGTTTGAACCATTTATTTTCATGTAGGACTGGAACGATCATTCGGATGAATTGATTATTGAAATAATCGTCAACTAATTTAGCAATTTTATTGCTGGTTAACTGGAGAATACAGACTGAAAAAAAAAGAAAGAAAGAAAAATATTTGATGAAAGAACACCATCTGCAGAACCGTAATGAAGCCAAAACTCTATGAGAAATATATGAATTTAACAACTAAGACAAAAAAAAAGAAATAATAAAAAATACCTTCTTTGTCTGTAAATGTGTTCAACCCAGATTTTCTCAAAAGGCTGTTTTGGCGTCACCTGATTCAAATTCGGCTAAAAACTAAATCTCCTATTAATCACGTTTTGCTATACAATTATTAATCACTCAACGATGCAGTATTGTATATTTTTTAACCACATAGTGCCATTGATAGCACAATCCAGTAACTGTTAACTACAGATTTTATTTAAAAAAAATGCTATATAACAACTTTATAATGCTTTATTTGAAGTATGACTTAAAATAATTTTGATTAATTTAACAACTTGAAATTGGGCCTCTGTCTCTTTCTGAAGCTCCGCCTTCAGGAAGTCGTCACAACATGGCTCCTCTATTAACCCTTTAACAACGTTTCTACTGGTGCTTCACTGGCTCACTGTTAGTGGAAGTTTAAGCATCAACTTATTTTAATAGTTTGCAAAACTTGAAGAAAAACATTCGCCTCCTTTTGCAACAGCAGTTACATTCATGCGAGACTCTGTGTTTCCTACTGGAGTTTAGGAAGGATTTACACTCCTCCATTTTCAAGGTCACAAAGGTCTTTGCCTTGAAACTTACCTTTTCAATTTTCTGTTTTTATTTTATACCTCTCCTATGCTTAAGGTTCTTTTAATAAGAGCTAGAGATGATTATTCATCGTGTGAGTTGTATTTTGTAGTACTTTAGTAAAGGTTGTCATGACATGAGGATGTCATCCCAGCCCGGGCCCAGAAATAAGTGATCAGGGGTTAAAACCAGAAGAGGAACCCACCTCCAGCTGGATGTCCAGTTCTGCTACGGGACTCGTCAGAGTGCTGAGGTTAGGCAGCACATGTTCGCAGAAATAAGTCACAAATCGGGTGGAATGGACATTTTTCTGAAAAATAAAGATGACCGTGACATATTTACACTTACATTTAAATGAACTCACTTCAGGGTTTGTACATTTTCCCCCACAGTAAAATTCAAGCACTCTTCAAGCATTTTCAAGGTAAGTTTTCAAACTTTTCCAGCACTACACTTTAAAAAATTGTTCTTGTCAAGTTTTCTGGAATTTAGCAAATAGAAATTATTTTAGTAATTATAACTGACCTAAAACAAGAAAAGTTTAGTCTGATTTAACTTCAGACCGAGGAAAAAGAAAGGTTGTCTTTTTATTAGGTGAATAAAAATATCTGGTTTCAACTGTAAATAATGTTTTCTAAATTTAGGCTTTTAGTCAAATGTTAGATTGAACTTTATTATCGAATTGTGCATTCACAATATCAAGCACTTTCAGTTACTTTACACAGAAATCAAGCACTTTCCAAACTTTGAAAGCACCTAAATGAAATCCAACATATAGTGTCAGCTACACGTTCAGACATTAGGTGGCGCTACTTACAGAGAACAAGGGGAGAGCCTGGCGGGTGCACTGCAGCAGCCGGTCCACGGCGTCGGGGTCTGCTGGATTGAGGGCCTGCTCCAGGTCGGCCTGCTCCACCACCAGCTCCACCAGCTGCTGCCGCCCGTTTACCGACTGCAGCACGCGCAGCGCGGACACCACACGCATCAGGAGCACAAACTCCTCCCCTGTGACGTCCTCCAGCACCTGAGAGGACAGCGGGGAGGTGAGCGCTTCCTCATCAGATAGTGTCGTCGAGTCAAGCACCTTTTCTAAATAGATCAAACTTAAAGGGGCGGTACTATGTGTGTTTCCAGGCACGATGTGCCATTTTAGAGCACAATCAAGTAACTATGTTAACTTCAGTTATAAAAATGCAATGACTTAAAAAGAGATTGGATTAAATAATTTTTCGCCTTGAAATTTTCTGTCTCTAAAAACTCCTGCTCTTTCTGAAGCTCCGCCTCCAGGAAGTCATCACAACATGGCTCCTCTATCAACCTTTTAATGTTTTTACCAGAGTTTCACTGTCAAGTAGCTCATAAAAAGCTCAGCAGTTGCCAGGTGTTTGCTAAATGCTGCTGGCTAGTCTGAAGGAGTCGCCAGAGAGAGATGCTCTATGTTGAGGAGTCTCGTCTGGAAGGCGGGGCTAGGTCCAATCAGGCATGTTTTTTTTAAGCTGAGTGGTTGCCATGGAGATTTAAAGGATTTCGCAAACATGCATGAAAGAATCAAAGCAACACTCCAGGTATGTTTATGATAAATGAATAACATAACATGATGCAAAGCTCAAAAAGTTGATTTTACATGATACCGCCTCTTTAAATAACGCATCACCAGTGTCAGTTTCATTACTCTCTTTAGTGTTTACTTAGGGATCAATGACACTCTTAATAAAAAAAACATACCAGCAGAGTTGTTTAGTAACCAGTTACATTTACTTCAGCAACTGTTTAGAAAAAAAATTACTTTTAGAATTATTAGGAGAACTACGCTGTACTTTTTATTTTTACTTGATTAATTTTTCAAATTGAAAGGAACTGATTTGGAAAAAATGCTTTTTCTGCCTTATTTTGTTAGTTTGTAATTATGTCATTTATATTAATCATTTTCATTTTGACCTTTAAAACTCAAATTTCCACATAGCTTGTTATTTTGGCCTGTCTGATAATGTTATTATTAAATATTAAATGACCGATGTTCTTGTACGGCTTCTTTTTACTTTTACTAGAGTAAAAGCATGTTCAAGTATTGCTACTCTTACTTGAGTATAATTTTTGATTACTCTATCCTCCTCTAGATGCCAGTCTATCGTGTCATATGTTGAGCTTTCTCCGTTAGCGTTAGCCAAAAATAAAAAGAGCGACCGAAGCTAACCGGTTTCCCTCTGAACACAAACCTTCTTGGTCTCAGTGAAGACGTAATCCTCCACCTCCTTCGTCATGACGTCCTCGGGTAAGGTCTTCAGCTTGGTGGCCAGGAACTTGATGGCTCTTTCTCGCACGATGTCATCGCCCTGCAGGATCTGTGAAAACAGACCGCCGAGGGTACCTGGACCACCGGAAACAAAAAAAAAAAATTAAAAAGAAAACAGAATGCTTTAAGAGATTCTTATAAACAAAACCAAACGCCTTCCCACCAGATTCTATGATCCACAACATGCAAACACACAAACAAACCCTTACCTTTAGCATCCATTTTGAAGATTGACATCAGCGCCGCGTTCACTTGGTTGAACTCTGCATTATCATCTAGAATGATAGCAGATATGATTATTAGGACTACTTATTAGCCCTAATAAAAAAAATAATAAACCTGATCCACATAACTCATTACCTGTCTGAAGGAGCTGGGTCAGAATGTCAGCCACTCTGAAAATGTTTTCTCCAGTCGCGAACCGGGGCAGCTCCTTAATGGCTTGTCGTCGAATCTGGATAAAGATGGGTGGAGCTTATTTTCAAATCATGGCATCACACCTGAAAAATACGGCTAAGGATTTTCTGTCAAAACAGCTAATTAAATTAGACAAAGTGCCGTGGCAACGGCTAACACTAGGACCTAATAATGAACCGGCTGCACAAAGGTTTGAAAGCATTTTAGAGAACTTATATTTCATAGTACTTCTAATGAGAATCACATCTAAATAACTAAATACATTTTAAAGACAACATTACTACAAGGTCATATTTAATAAAGGCTTGTTTAGCAGATTAAAAGCACCTTTTGAAGGAAAACAAAACCCAGATGTAGGAATGGCTGCGTTTCTTTTTTGTACTCACAGACACATCCTCATCCTCACAGAGATCAAGCTGAGCGTTTATGGCTGCATCAGCCAACTCTGGAAAGCTGCTGAAGAACTTGGGGATAAACTGAGCAGCCAGTCGCTTCTCTTTGGGACCTCCCCTCACGCCGTCCAGGATCGCTTGGTATGCATCTTTGTGCTGCAGAATAAAATGCACAAGTTAATGCGGCTGGTGAAACAAAAAAAAACGACAATGTACATGATACACCATGGCTGCAGTTTGTGGTTCAAAAACAGCTTTTCAATAACCTATTGTATGTTGCAGCTTTGATTATTCTTAATGGATAAAATGATAGATACATACACCAAAAAATAAAAAAATATATGTTGTAAATATTTCTTTTCTATTCTGGTTGACAATGCAGAATTTTATTGATAAATAAGACTAATAAATGAGCACATGGGACATATGGAATAAAAAAAAAGAAAAAGGGAAATAATTCTTAGTTTAATTTAAAGATTTAGGAGAATGTTTTTCGTTGAAGAAATAATGCAACCGGAACTTCAAACTGTTCTGTTGCAGAGTAATATTTGTTGCTGTATTTAAATGGTAACTTTTAAATACAGCAAAATGTTACCATTTAACATTTTGCTGTATTTTTTTTAGAAAAATTTGACGTGGCTTTTTTTTTCTCTCTCTCAATAAATTTACTTTTATTTGGAAATTAAGCACTATTCTAACCACAACAACAACAAAACATTCAGACAACATAAGGATTTTGGGTCAAAACCTCTAGCAAGTTTGAATATAACGCTTTAGCACCACAATACCTTAAAGATCTGTTATTGCTGTACCAACCGTCTAGACCCCTCAGATCTTCTGGTTCTGGTCTGCTTTGCATACCCAGAACCAGAACCAAACGAGGAGAAGCAGCATTCAGTTTCTATGCACCACGGATTTGGAACAAACTTCCAGAAAACTGTAAAACAGCTGAAACACTGGGTGCCTTTAAATCTCAACTTAAAACCCACCTGTTTAGAGTTGCTTATGGTTAAATTAGGATTAGAGTGTGGGTTTTGATGTCTTCAATGTATTTGATGTTTTTTTTTATGTTTTTATCTTTTCTTTTTATCTTTTTATTACTTTCTTTTTATTTCTCTTTCTCACTGTTTGCGTCACATGCTGTTTTTATTTTAATTATGTAAAGCACTTTGAAATGCCTTGATGTTGAAATGTGCTATGCAAATGAAATTTGATTTGATAAAATGAAGGACACAGTTACTGTTATTTTAATCTACATACTCCATCTTATTTACGAATTATTTCAATGCTCTTTCAGAAGAAAAGTTATTTTCCCCCCCACCGATATAAGCGAGATAAAAATATTTCCATAAGACTCCACAAACTAACAGGACAAAAGTTTGCATCCCCGATCCAAATTAATCAAACGTGACTCCGGTAAAACTATTTATTGAAATTAAGTCTCGCAAATTCAAGATCTTTAGGTCTGAATGAAAATATGGTGGTAAAACGCTTGGGAAATATTCATGGTGATGAATTTCGAGAGTTCTTTGCCCAGTTTACGGCTAGGGTCATTCACATTAGCCTGGTCACTACTATAGCTAGCTGCAGCTAACAGAGTGCACACACCGTGTCAATTAATCAACTAAATCCAAGCAAAGCGCCCGCGCTGTGGACAATGAAATGAAACTCAAAACACAGCCGTGTTCAAAACTGAGCGGGCTGTCTCTTCCTCACCTGGCTGAGGTTTTCTTTAGCATCAGCAAGGATCCCGTAGTTCCGATAAAGCTCCTCGATTGTGACCGCCATCAGCGTGTGTCCCAGTCCCTACCGTTCTCAGAGAAGACCGCTGATGAAACCACGGGAGAGAAAAAGAAACGATAATACCTCGCGGGGTGGTTGTAGCTCAGTTTTGGAGGACCTACGCAACCACGAACGCCGCAATGTCAGATACTATCGTGGAAGCAACAGAAGTGCGAGGATGAAATTTCGAGAAAATCGTGAATGAACTCCCCCCGTCCGAACGTCCGTTTTCCCGCAATGTTCTCTCTGGCTTAATGGCTGCTACAATGCTACGGAAGACGAGGCGGTGCGCACGCGCCACTCTTGCGCGAACATACGAGTTGAGAGCACGTGATACACAGGAACGGAAACTATGTCATCGCGTCCGCCATTTTATGAGTGGCAAATTCGCCTTGTATATTGGTCAATTTTAAACTCGGATAATTCGGGAAATACAACCAAAAGCACAAACACAACGCAGAATATATATATATATATATATATATATATATATATATATATATATATATATATATATATATATATATATATATATATAATTTTGTTTAAGTTATAAAACAAAATTAATTGGTTTTGTCCCAAAAGACTGGTGTGACTGTGAAACCAGTGTTTCAGATGCAAAATGTTTTAGTGATGTCAACCCTGTTTGATATGATTAGTGGGAAACTAAGAAGTTTCCAATCACTGACTGTGTTATTTTAATGCTTATTTGAGTCAATATTTAAATATTTGAAGGACATTGTAAGTAGTTTAGCATGTAAAGAGTGTTGGGAATATGGAGCCTTGGCCTAAAATGCCACAGGCAGCAGATATAAGAGGTAAAAACCATAAAAACATGCAAAAGCAAAATAAATTCACTCCATATAGACTTCTGTTTTTGATTTTTTTGCCACATATTTCAGATCATTAAACATGCATAATATCAGAGGAAGAGAACATGAGTAGAATCAAAAATCAATTGTCAAATGGTTTTATTGACTAGAGGTAACACCCTCCACACCAAATTTTGTGAAAAAGTACTGTTTAATTCTACATAAAGTGTGATTTTTCCACAATTTTCAAAAGACAAGTTTCATTTCAAAATCCACACCCAGGTCTGACACCTGCTAGACCTGTTCAATTAAGAAATCAGTTAAGTAGAACCAGTCTAACTGCATGAAACACAGAACAGACATTCTAAAAAAAACAAAAAAACTATCTTCATTCCCCAAGCTAAAGAAATTCAAGAAAAAAAAGGAACTCTCACATCACAGAGAGAGGAGTCAAAACATAGTAATGGTTGTGTGATGTTCTGAAATAATTCACTCTGTTCCCAACCAAAAAATCCTGGAGGAAAATACTACACCATCGGTTCATAGCCTTAAACGTAGGCACACATGTGTAACGCAGCAGGACAAAGATCCAAACCAGTCAGAAGTAAGTCAGTCCCTGAATGGCTAAAAAAAAATTAAGATATATAATAATAATAATAATAATAATAATAATAATAATAATAATAATAATAATAATAATAATAATAATAACAGCAACCTTTGTTCGCAAATTCTTATTTATAAGGGACAATTAATAAGTCAGAGATTGACTCTGAAGTTTATGATAAATCTAACAGAGGTAAAGCAGCTTTACACACTGATCTGGACTCATTTCTTCTCATTCCATAGCAAAATGTTTTTTTTTTAAAAAGCATCACAAATTGAAGTCAGATGAGACAATTTTATTGAACTAAGTTTTTCCAACAATACTGTACAAACAAACTTTCAACACAACTGACAAAAGTTTAGTATCTTCACAAGAACCTAATTCCTGCTCCGAACTGGAACCCGTCGCATATCCTGCAAGGAAAACAGAGAACACTTCTGTGACCTAAATCAAAGCACGTAAAAAATAAAAAAAAACAACTCTCAAATGTTTTACTTACTGTATACAAAAAAAAATGTTTTCTTTTATTGTAGAAACAGAATCTTACACTGATTAGATGTGTTTTAAACCTAACCTTACATTCATTTTTTTTTATTAAATAGTTTGCTTTTTGAGGTGGAAACCTGGAAACTTGGTGACTTCAGCTCAGAGGAGGAGCTACGTATTGAAGGTGGGTCTAGGTCCACCAGGGCGTTCTGCACAGCTGAATGGTTGCCACGGGAGATTAAAGGATTTCTCAAACATGTATGAAGAAATCAAAGCAATACTCCAGGTATAATTTTGATGAGGGAATAACATTATAACATGATGGAAAGCTCAAAAGTTGATTTTATACAAGCCTGCCCCTTTAAATTTATCTTAAAACTGTTTATGCACTCCTTATTAGGCGTTCCAAAATATTTGTTCCACTCTGTCTGTAAGGAGAAAAC
The DNA here is from genome assembly GCF_051168715.1 of Poecilia mexicana. NCBI lineage: Eukaryota > Metazoa > Chordata > Actinopteri > Cyprinodontiformes > Poeciliidae > Poecilia > Poecilia mexicana. Next base: position 28,864,994 of record NW_028263375.1, read on the forward strand.
TGAAAATTTATAATAAAAAGATAAACTTTTCAAAATTACCATTTATTATTTTGTGTTATTATTTTATTATTTTTATTATTTTTTCCTATGATCATATCTGACATTTGGAAGCCCTTTAAAACCTGCATGGTAACCGATCTGAACAACACATTATCCAAGGAACTAATAATCGGATTAATTTTAGTCAGGTTTTTTTTCTGATAACCATAAAAACAACACAAAGGTCTAAAGCGGCTACCTGTCTCCACTTTGGACTCCCATGGGAATGCAGTAATTCAGTTCCACCCTGGCAATGTTCCCCAAATGCAGCACGATGCCCAGCCCATAGGACCAGCGGATGCATTCTGCCAGTTTCTTCAAATGTGCCTGAGGCCCCTCGCCTTGACGGAAACAAAACACGGGATTTCAGTCAAACGGGGGGGAAAAAAAAGAACAGATGTGTGCGTGAGCGCCAGCTTTTTTCGCCTCACCGTAGTTGAGGTTACAAAGGTTTCCAGCGTTAAGGAAGAAATGGGTTCTGAAGAGATCACCGAAACCGCCTCGGCCCGGTCTGAAGGGTAGAGGCGTGTAGAGGTGGAGTCCTCCGGCCCAGTAGGCTTCACCTCCCAGGAAATCACCTGATGCCAGCAAAATCAGTAACAACGGCTTTACTACTCTAAATTTCAAGTTTGCTGATAAACGTCTTTGTCTTACCGTCGCTTTGTGGGCCCATGCTGTACATACTAAATCCCCTGATGCTGGTCGGGCCACCGAGGTAGAACCTACGAGTTAGCAAAGATACAGTGAGGTGTTTTTTTTTGTTTTTTTACAAAATATCCTGATGGAATTTTGAAGTACTCTCTCCACATAGTAATTTCTCTAAATATTGTTCTTTTATGTACCTGTCTGCAATGCATGTTGACTTATCACCAATGGGTAGAAGCAGGCCTCCCCATAATGAGGCAGAAATAACCTGAATGAAAAAAAAAACTGTTAAGAAAAAAACTTGGCTTGTGCATTGAAACCACATGATAAAAGTTCATTGTAGGGCTGCAACTTTTGATTATTCTAATCGGATTAACATTTTCTATCTGTAGATCTGACAGTCGTCTGCATAACAATGGAATAGAAGGCCGTGTTTTCTGAGTGTGGGCCCCAACGGGAGCAAATGTAAAGAAGACCCAGAGCTGAGCCCTGTGGCATGCCACAAGAAATACACATCAAAGTTCCAGGAAATCAAAAAGTTTTTAATTAAATACCAACAGCTGCTATCAATTTGATGATTTAACGAGGTTTCCACAGTTTAAAATTGGACAGCATAATGTGATGTTGATAACTTACAGGCGGCTATTTTTAATAAGATTCAATAAGCTTTAAAATTTAATTGATTTCATTTAACAAAAGTTGTCAGTGATGTGAAACAGTTGAGTTTAACAGCAAAGAAAAAAAACAGACAAAATCTGTCAGTGGAGCGTAACATTTTTCACACACCAAAAATTCAAACCCGCCTCGAATTGTGTTTTGGATGATGATCTTTGATTAGTGGATGAGGAATTCACCCATAAATCTCACCGAATCCAAAATGAGAGTTCTGTTGAGTTGAACCTCAAAGTCCTCCTTCAGGAACCTGGCGTCGCCCCCAGTGTAACCAGCCAGTTCCTGCACAAACACGAAACATCGGCGTTACAAACGAGATCCATCGCATTGTCGTCACGTGGCAATAAGCAGCCAAACAAAAATGTTCCAGTGGAGATCAAACCTGATGAATCTTCAGTAATCCACCTTTCCTCGGGAGGATGGAGGAGTTTCTGGTATCGATGACCATAGCGTGCTGGAAAACAAGACGACAGGTGCTAACAATATTCAATTTGCTTTTTCTTCTCAGAAATGTCATTGTCTCCCGCTGGACAACCACATCTAAATAAGTCAGTTAAAATCTCTTCATTAGAAGAAGCTGGTTTATAACCTTTACTAACCATTTTTCAACCAATTCTCTTTTTTTTTTGGAACCAAACAGCAATTTTTGACCACATACTATAACTTTTTGATGTAAAAAAAAAAAGATGACAAATACCGAAAGGGAAGACTTGAGAGAATGGCCGCTCTCCTCTCGGATGGCGAACGAGGCCGTCTGACCCAGAGAGCCCAGCTCTCTCCACACCGCCTCCCACTTCAGGGTTTGGCTGGTCTTCCACAAAGGAAACTGCATGTGGGATGTGTGAAACAACTTTTGAGTTAGTAGAGATCTGCAATAATAAATTATCATACAGCATTAACCCATGAGGCAGTGTTTTTTTTGTTTTTGTTTTTTAATTATACCACAGTAAATTCTGAATGAAAGGTTTATGTCAGGCTAGTAAAAACTGGCACAAGATGGTACTTTAGAAGCTGATTGTTTCTCAAAACCTGAGCTCCACCAGATCCAACAAACACACACAAAAAAACAAAAACAGACAGCATTTATAATGGTGCAAAACGTGACAAAATGGCACTTAAGAGAAGCGCTTACGCTAAGTTCTGTAGAGATGCCTCGATCCGTCTCTCTTAGCGAGCTCCACGGAAACTGACCTGTAACTTTGTACGCATTGACAGAGATGCTGAAAGGGAAAAGGAAAGAGGAGATGTTACGGTTTTAAGTTAGGTGGAACTTTTAATCTGCATCTATGGCTTAAAGTCTTTCTAATCAAATGGCGGAGCAGGGCTGCTCTGTGAGGCGGAAGCTTGGAAACTGCAGCTCCGAGGAGGAGCTTTGTCCTTGAAGGCGGAGCTACGTCCACCAAGGCATTTCTCAGACATGCATTAAATAATCAAAGCAACACTCCAGGTATGTTTTTGTTGAGGGAATAACATTATAACATGATGTTAATCTCAAAAGAGTCAAATTTACGTGATACTGTCCCTTTAAGTTTTCGTATGTACTTATCAAATTAGATTGACCTCCAAACTATTTTTGTTTTCAAAAGCTGGTCCCATATCTTACTTGCGCTCAAACTGTCCCGGCTGGGGTTTGAAGAAAGAGACTCCGTACGACGTCTCTTTGGTGCCGTAGGAGAACTGGAATGTCAGCTTTTCTGCCCGACCTAACATATTTGGTAATTTTACTCCGAGTACCTGAAACGACAAAAAGTAAAAACCAGAAAAAAACTTATTTTAATAAAGTCTGATGTTATGAATTATATGTAACAATATATGACCAAGACAACATCTAATAAGATAATAATAATAATAAATGTTAACTTGGCTCAAAACACTAACCATGCTCCCTTCATTGTTTCCGACCATAGTGTTATAGCTGCCTGTCAAACGCCTGAGCTCAGTGACCTCAAAGGTCACGTCAAGGCCATTAGGAAGGGCGTCTTCACCTGGAGGCAAAACAAAACAAGAGGGATGTGCCGATATGAAAATTTGAGCCGATAACAATATCCAATATTGATATTGCTGTCACAGTCAATAACAATATTGTACACAAATTATACATCTATATATTTCACTACACTGTCGAAATCTAGAAAAAAACCACACCACTGACTTCGTCACAGTTTCTCTGCTTCAGTTAAACAGTAACTGCATTTAATCATATTCAAAATTACTGACATTTATTGATGCACCTTTACTGAAGAAACAGTGCCGATATATCACGCGTCCCGATAAAACAAGCTAAGAACATACGAACTCTGCTCGTGTGCCGGAAAACGAAACTCCTCCAAATAAAAATGAGGCGGCAGACGGTACCTCGCGAAGTGTCGATGATGACCTCCACCTTTCTGAAGATACCGAGACGCAGCAGCTTCTGTCGCGCTTCGTGAGACCTCCGCATCACCTGCGTCACAAATTCAAGCGTGTTGATGCCAGCGACTGTTCTTGTTGCTCTTGTTCAGTATCTACTGAACAAGCAACAAATAGTGCGGTGGGATGAGGCGGACGTACGTCAATCAGGTTTTTTGCCCTGAACACTTCGGCGATTTCATAACTCAAAAAGTCATCCTTTGTTCTTCCAAGTCCATCAATGGTGACTTGCTGGACAACAACCTGGAAAAAAAAGCCCCAAAGAAACAAGAGAAACACAGTCTGAAATGTCATGAACGTCCAAAACAAAATACAACAGAGCAAATGACGAAACAAAAGATAAATGGAAGCCATTCATACAGAGTACTACATGGTCATAAAGCAACAAATCCACCCTTTTAAAATAGCAAACAGAGTAACAATGAGATAGGGCTGCAATATCTTGAGATATTGCTTCCTAAAATTAAAAATGATGACATTCTCACATTTTTGTTTTCAAGAACTTCTTGCTTTGGCTCCTGTTCAATCTCCAGAGCTTCGACGTCGTCTGCTTGGACGCCTAACTCTGGCCCCTGCATGGGCAGAGGGTCCAGGCTCTATGGAAACAAAATTTGTGGAAAACAATTAAAATCACTCAAAGCACACAAAGTGTTTTACCAAACTCATATCTAAAAACAAACATATTTAATTTAATCAAATGTTAGTTCTTAGTAAAAAACAAACAAACAAACAAAACAAAAAAAACAGAACATGCCAGTTTGAGGGAGGAGTAACACCAGAAACAAAAACAAATGTCACATGGCAACACAAGGAATACACATAATAGCCCTCATATTAATGTTTTTAGGGCAACACTTCATTTGACACGGTGTGCATAAGAGTGACATGACACCTGGCATGAACATAAATGTAAGAGAAAGCTGCATGGAGAATAATAGCTGGGAACAATGGTTAAAACTTAGAATATTCTTCACAGCACAGAACAGAAAACTTACACAAGTGTGTTTTTTCCTAACATGTCCATGTGTCATTGTAATAAATACACTGTAAACAATATTATTTCAAGTGTAATAACCAATATGCTACAATATGTTGGCTGCAGTATGAACAGCTCGCTGTTCTGTTTCCAATAGAAGCATTATACATGGTTAATAACGCAATGGGGCGTAATGGAGAATATGATTAAAGGGTATAGGGCAACAAAAACAATAAGTCAGGAAATCACTTTTACATGTCAATGATAAATGCATCTTTTTAGTGAAATATTTCCCAGATTTTCTGGACAGAAATGTTCAAACAGTGTTGTAGGTATGAGTATAATTTGCTTTTATGGCTTCAGCAACACTACAGACACACCAGCATCATTACAGATTGGAGTCAAACCGTGAACGGTCCCTTATCCTTGTGTTTAACATGAATTCGTTTAGATTAAACAGTTCCTAGCTTGAATTAATAGCACCATGCTATAAAAGAGCGGCATGCTGAGCCCAGTTAGAGCCTTGCTGGGTGAACTGTGTTGGGCCTTTGCTTCCAGCCCAGAATCCGCTCTGACAGATAACTCCCACTAAATGCTCAGAGAGGTCAAAGTCCTAGCTAACACAATCCCCGCGGACTCCTCCTTACCCTGGCATGGACGGTGCCCATGCTGAGCTCCGCTGGGCGCTGTCCCGAAAACTACTGGAGAAACTTTGAGTGGAAAATGACAAACTACTTTAACCTACAAGTCACCGAGAAGAAGCGAGGAGCCTCCGAATAAGGAGGCGGCCATGTCACTTCCTGGACACGCCCCTTCCGGGGAGCGTTCAATAGCGCAACGCTGAAACGGGTTGCTTTCGCTGTTAAGTCTTTGGATGCAGACTGTGCATTCCTTTATTCAAACAAATACATTGTAAAGTGTAATACAAGGAAAATATATATTTTACTGTGTTTAACAGGGCCTGCTAGTTTGAATGATACCTAAGCATGAGTGCTTTATATTTGGCATTCAAGATTATGTTTTTAAAATGATGCAACATTTTAACAATAATTCAAACCCAAAGACATGGAAGCCTATTTTCGGCTGCTTGCAGGTGTGGGAATATTTATTCAGTTAGATTTACTTGACTAAAAACTACTTTTAGAATTTTTTTATTATTATTTTTACTTTTATTTTAGCAATATTAATGTGAGGTATCACTTTTCTTACTTGAGTAAAATTTCAGGATACTCTTCCCACCTTGAGTGATTTTACTGAATGAAGATGATTTTATTTCTTATAATTTATTATTATTATTATTATTATTATTATTATTATTATTTAGTAAGATGATATGATCAGTTACTCAATACTTACATCCCGTTGTTACCAAATACTTTTTTCCTCACTTGAGTCATTTCTTGGACGGCTTCTTTTCACTTTTGCTTGAGTAGAAATATGTTGGAAGTAATGCTATAATGCTACTCTTAACTACAGAACAATTTTTGTATACTCATACACACCTCATAATTATAATGTAATTATGACACTTCATCCCAAAATGTAATTACAAGATAGGTAATACTGAGAAAGCAAAGTAATAATTCCTTAAATATTGTCTTATATTAATGAGGTCCCTGTTCTTTGTGTGCTGTAAATCAGTAAAAATAAAAACTAGCAGCCATAAAATAAAATATGGCTAATATAAAAACATGGTTATTGTGTGAAAAATACATTAAATTAAGTAAAAGTTTAGGCCTAGCGGAGAGACTATTTGACAAGAGTGCATGCTAATATATTTATTAAAATGTACAATATAAAAGAAAATACAAATTGAATCAGAATGAGCTCAATTCATCAGGAAATTTCTGCATTTTCCACAGGCCTACCAACGTCACGTTTTCTACCTGAAGCAAACAAATAATATCTCTACAACCATAAATAACATGAAATAAAATAACAGCTGTTGCAGAGGAAGGAGAAAAAAAAACTTTCACAATTTTGCATATGTTGCTGAGTCTCTCATCAGAACTTCCATCCTAAACAAAAAAAAAAAAAAGATGAACTCGCTGAACAATTCATAACAAAACATACTATGACAAACATAGCAGACTCAGCAAGCTGCACTTACGCTTCGGTTTTAAAACTTTTGTGGGATATTTTGTCTTCTGCTCTACCCTCAGGGTTTTCATTGATGTCTTTTATGCCGAGCATGGTCAGAGCTGCGGGGAGAAATAGCTTTGTAAATAGCAGCCCGAGTGATATTCACACTGAAACACTGTAAATTACAGTATTGACAGAAATAACATTGCCTTTGCAAAAATGTGATTAATACATCAAAAGTGGCCTTGTTGAGATCAACAATATGACCTGTACATATAAATTGTGGTATATGTTCCCAAACTTTTCCGTGCCGCCATCCCGCAAACAGTATTAGTTTAATGAAGAAACCCCCTTCACTAAACCCTACAGGCAATGCTACAAAATGTGTACAGAAACGTCAGCTTTTAGAATGTTCTTCTAACTTACTTTTATTCACTGATTAATAATTACTACATTCAGGCAGCCTTACACTTTCCAATTCTAGTTTTCCATGAGTTCTTAGCTGGGCTCCTGGTCGGCTCCTTCTGTCTTTTTCTTGTCAGAAACTTGTCCATTTTGCGCTTGCTAGCACAGCTGTGCTAGCTTGAGGAGCAAAGCAACTCCTCAAGCTGTCAGAAAGATGGTTGCCAGTCAAGTTAAATTATTTTAACTCATAAGTTATAATAATGATTACAGATTTTATGATTTAAAAAATGAGGGAATTTTTTTATTTTTCTAATTTCTCTCCAATATTTTGAGGCCCCCTCTACTACTCACTCCCTGGTGACCACCCCTGTAACAGGAGAGTTATAGAAGTGTTCAGATCTTATTATAATTTTAAAACAAAGCTTATTCTTTCACAGCTTCAAGCAAGTGTTTGTAGTTTTAAGAACCTTAAAAAAAAAGTTTGTAATAGGTAAGCTACAGTTTTAAGTCTTCCTGAAAGTGACCAGCAGCACCACTCACCCTGCTTGTACTGTGCAAAACTGATATACTTCTGGTTAGCGGGATCCATTATCCCGCAGATGGCAGTCAGGTTGGAGTTGTCAAACAGATTTGGCCCTCTCATTCCACTTTCCCGGGAAACCTTCAGCAGCTCCAGCTGCTCAATGAGAAACTCTTTGGGGTTCTCTGAATGACATAGTCACCGAACACATCAACAACAAAGGCAAAAACTTAGACACACATGAAAAAGAAATAATGAAAATGAGTAATTTAAGAAAATGAAATGTAAAAAGAGCAAGATCAAAACTATCAAGATATTCAGACTAAATATTTTAACTACAGTGACAACAAAGCAATTTTTGACTTTAAATTATTTGTAGGGACTGTTGTTTTTACAGGGTGAAAACGGTGGACCAACAGTAATATTTTTCTTACACACATGCCATTTATTTTTGGGGTAAATACTTCCAACAGATCCACCTTGACCTCACATATTTTTTGTTTCCACCAACAAACATCTGGAATATGCTGGATGTTTGATAGGCTCATGTGTCTTGGTGTAAAAATAGGATCAGTTTTGTTCTTCCTTTGTGTTATTTTGAATTCCAAACTTGCAGGACGATTTTTTTTTTTTTTTATGGTTGTTGGATCTTACATCAAAACAAAGCTTGCTATAACTTTTAGAAATCTGAATTAGACTAAATTAGACTAAATTCTGCTTTATAAACATGCTTATAAAATCCACACTGCATTTATCTTTATGCACTGTGTAAATACTCATTTAGCCCTGATGACTACAAAGGCAAAGATAACTGACAGAAACTTCTCTTTTAGAGTTTAAAGACTTAGTTTCTGAACTTAATTCAGTGCGAGTTTAAAAGACAAATAAGCTCAACGAACATCTCTACAAAGCACATTTTTAAAAAGTGAATAGCTAATTAACATTAAAACATTTGATGGGTGTCAGAATTCAGTGACGATGACGTTAAGTTTAATTTAAACAAACCGTAAATCAGCAGCTGTGAAAAAGAAATCGTGCTAATGAAGCTCACGAGAGACGGATATTCCACGTTTGAGGAAGAAATAAACTCTAACCGGGTCGGTAAAACAGGAGCATGCTGGTCATGTTGTCCATGAGCTCAAAAATCTTGTGTTTCTTGAGATATTCTTTCGCGTCTCTCTCTCTCTGGGTCGACATTTTTCCTCTTTTCTGTTGAATAGGGTTGCTATGATACCACAGGCCAGACGCGCGCGCACGGAAACGGTAAAACCCACTGCGCGTTAACCCCGACTCCGTCAACAAGAAAGAAAGGAGGAAGGTCTGTAAATATGTATCAATGTTTTTCTGCTTCTTTTCTACACTAAAAATATACATTTTATTTACAATGACACCATGCTTCGAGCAGGCTTAAGAAGACGACGTTCGTCTTTCACAAAAAAGTTAAAAATGCTCAAATAATGTATATGTCGCTTTACAGCTTCACCATAGCGCAATTATATATATATATATATATATATATATATATATATATATATATATATATTAGAATTTCTGAGATTGATAACAAGATACTGCCAGCATTCCAGTTTAACACTTTTATTATTTATATATTTCACCTGTAGCTGGAAACCGTGGCGGTAATGGGCATGACATGTATTAATAAAACATTCTAATATTATTTAACTCTTTTCATTACTTCTCTAAAATAAGCAACATTTAAAATGGACAAAACAGTCATCAAAATAATTATGCTCATGACAATAATTCAGAGAAAGCAAAGCGTAATTGCGACTGATTATTATAAATGGATTAAACCGCAATCAAATGAAAGAAGGCTGGAGGTAATAATGATGCTTTGTGATGGTTCTGTTCTCCAGGTCTATTTGGCTCAGTTTCATTCAGACATGAAGATTTATTGTCTGTGTATAACATAAGGCGAAAGACCAACATATCCGTTTCAGTAGAGATTCTGTCCCAAGGAACATAGTAGTATTTCTTCTAAAAGAAATGTATTTCCCCATCAGTCCACATTTTGTCCTTCTTTAAGCCTCTGAAAGGCAGCAGCAGCTTCTTCTCTAGCTTTGTAACCATGTAGTTCTGTCCGAAGCTCTCCGGGTTTTGGTGGGATTTCTGGTATACTCTGAAACACAAAACAAAAACCGAGCAATCTTGGTCTGAGTGCCACACTTACAGTCATAGTCAAAATGAATGTTGGTATTATACGATGGAAACGTTTTCAGACATATTCTGGGAACCTCTTGTGTTTCGTAACATCAGTGTATTTCACAAAATTGTTAGCTGATTGCTAAAATTGTGTCTTCAGACATTAGAGTGCGTGCGTGTGTTTGAGCTTGTGTGTGGTGATGAGAAAAAAAAATGCACAGCATATTTTCACTTAAATTGCTTTTCAAATGTTTTTTTTTTTTAATTGTATGTTGTACAATCAATCCACATTGACAAAAGACAGCTGGAATAAGTCAAATAAATATTATTTAAGAATTATTTTTGACATTCCTATTGATAAGATTGTTTCTAAACTTCTTATCAGAAAGTTTCAAATGAAATAAAAAGAAAAAAAATAAAGCTTATACAGTGACAATGGATTCAAGCTACTTCTTACCAGATCAGGAAGGTAGTACTGATGGACGACCTGTGCTCCTGCAAACATGGCCAGAACACTGGCTCCCAACATCCGGATGTACCGGGGCCACGACACACCAGCTGGCATCTGTTACGGAGTGATAGCCTGTAGGAGAGATGATTGCTCAAATTAATAGTGAAAAAAACAAACATAATAAACACTTTCTGCTGTCTGTTGATGCCAAGCTTAGTTTGCCACATTTTTCTGATCTCTTTTTACCCTTGAGATCCTCCAAAAGTTCCAGAGAAGTGTTTTGTTTTAGTACCCAGCATACAAAAAAAGTCACAGTGCAATGTCATGTTATTTTCTTATGATTGCTCTTAGAGGACACTGTTTATTACATTTGACTGAATGCAGAAAAATGTATTCCCATACCTTGATGACCCCACCATCAGTGTGGGGATGGTGAGTTCAGCTCTTCCACGTGACATATTTCAATTTATCAGTAATTTTTTTTACATACTAATTTTATTTTTATTTTGTCTTTTCTGTAGTACTCTATACTTGGTTTTTAAACTGCAGTATGAACATTACCTGAAAAAGCCATATTCTAAAAATGTATCAATATTCCAGCTTAACAGTTGTTGTTTTTTTTTGTTTTGTTTTGACAGTATCTATATCTAAAATGTTGGTTACATACATGTGGCGCAGGAAGAGAGGTTACGAAGTCCGAGTAAACTAATTTAAATTAGCCCTGACAAAAGAGCAGTATGCTAAGATATACTTAAAGGAACAGGAAGCGGTGCCTCTGCATCCTTACCTTATTTATTACATCAAAAAATAGGAGCTATGTAGAGTTTTTTCTAACCATCTTAAACTACAGTATCTGTCATTGAGACACAAGCAGCGCACAGGTCATGTTTAGCTAACAATTAAACGATCTATGAGTGGTGACGTCTCACTCTGCATATATTTACGGATGACGCGGTCTCCCAGAGCACTTAGTCAAGTTGCCCCTGAAGCTTCCAGATTAAAAATAAAAGAAAATTTACCACACCGACGTGAAATCCATATATTAAAATATATTTCACCTAATGCTGTCCCGAAGCAAGAGGACAGAGATAAATTGTTCACCAAATGCACCGATTTAGATTGGGTTACTGGTTTAAACACAAAGTGATGATCTAGAAAAATATACAATCTATTCTTTCAACTTTCTTCTATGCTATTTATTTGCGTTGTTGTACTCATCGAAATCAACGTTTATCGCCGCCTAGCGACATACCACGTTCTTGGCTTTACAGTCAGTTGTATGTTTTTTTTAATATTTTAATTACTAAATATCATATACCACTTTAATGGAACGTTTTGTACGTAAATGTAATTTCACAATTATTCAGAATATAAAGCATATTAACAAACAGAATTCTACTCTTGAGGTATACATTATGAGCACTAGGTGGCGGAAGAACGTCAATTAAACCAGATAGAGAAGAAAATGTTGAGCATTTAAATGGTCTTTGTTTTGCGGCGGCTTCGTTTCCGTATGTTAACCTTAATCAGAAAATGTACGACAGGTATGTTCCTACACTCCAGTACGTATTTGGTTCGCTAATGTACAGCTCGGCCCACAGTTTCAATACACCTGTATATAATTCCTTATAGCTGTTAGCAATATTAGCCCTTTCCTCCCTTTAGTAACGATGATTCTTCTTTGTGTATTAATCGGAGGCATTATTTTGTAACCCAAAGTGTGTCGGTGAGTTTTAGCAGTAGCATAATATTACATTAAATGTACTGAAATAAGTCAACAGTTAATATGGAGGAAAAGCAGTTTACAGCATTGACGGTTCCCACGGATTATTTTCAGCAGTGGTGAGTTGATGTTGGAGCTGACCGACTGACTGGGGGAACTTCTCATCTTATCTCCCCTCACACACTCATTTTCATGCATGATGGAGAAAATGACAAGACAGGTGATCAGGCTGTGCATTCAGGCTTCTTTTTGACTGGTCGCAACATAGCTGGTAATTACATTGACTTGTCAAAAATGATAAACTCATAAACGTGCTTTGAAAAGTTTGTTTCGTATTGATGGGCGAGTGGTTAAAGCTGTTAAAACTATCGCATGTAAAGCAGCACACTTGAGAGGAATTGACTTCTCATCCGATACGTAGATGGAAACAAACACACATAGGTATTCTCAAAACACGGAAGAAGAGATGCAGTGCCTTGCGAAATAAAAAAAAATGCGTAAACATCTGAAAAGTGCGGTGTGCATTTATATTCAGACCCCAACTCTTACCAGCCTCTGCAGAAAACAACATCTACACAGCATGATACCACCACCACCACCACGTGTTACCATGGAGATGGTCTGTTGAGTGTGTTAAGTAGTAGTTTTCCTCTAAACATGGCATGTTCCATGTAGCTAGAGTCACAGAACGGTTGTATTTACACAGGGATCACACGACACAGCTGGTCTCCATTTACTGATTGACTTCGTGAAGTAATTAGTCGGCACAATGTTTTATTTGGGCAGCATAAATGGGACAAAATGCTCACTATGCTACAGATTCTTTTATTTATTTGTATAATTAAAAAAGAAAAAGTGTTGAATATTTTTGTAAGGCACTGTATATTGCATTCTTCCTTAAATGAGCTGCACACAGTGGCAAATATAATCCACAAAGTGATGTACGTCAGTGCATGGTTGTTTGTAAGTATTGTGTCTTGTGGAACTGTGTGCATTTATTTTTTTCTCTCACTCACACTGTTTACCATTAGACATGACAGTTTTCCTTGCCATTCGTCCTATTCTGTGTGTGTGTTTGCTCTCCTCATTTATTATTATTATTATCTACCGTTTCTCTAGGTACCAGGCCAATCAGCAGCACCCTGAGGCCCAACACATGATGTCGTATCACAGCCTGGGTCATTACGCCGACGGCTACATGGAGGAGCCTGTCATGGCGGAGCTGTCTGTCCACAGGGAACCATCGGAACCCCAGGAGCCCTTTTACCACAGCTACCCTCCGGCCTCCGGTCATTACCAGGAGCAGATCGGCCAGCCGAGCTTCAGCGAGCATCCGCAGCATCTGCAGCATCTACAGCACCTGCAGCACCCGCAGCACCTACAGCCCCCACAGCAGACTGAGCAACAGCACATGATCCACCAGCAGGAACCTGACCTTCAACCTCACGCTCCTCCTCCTCCAGGTAGACCGACTTCGTTCGAACATCCCGATGTTTGCCTCTTACTTAAACAAACCACAAGCGAAGCAGAAATGAGATGTTGTGTGGTGTGTTTTTGTTTTGTTTGTTTTTTTGTTCAGTTTCTTTTCTCTGTTCCAGCCGTGACGCCGGTAAAGAAGAAAAGAGGCCGACCGGCTAAGCAGCAGGTGGCGGATAAGGAGGTGAAGGAGGAAATGGATGAAGCGGAAGCTGCCAAAAAGGCCAAACGGGTTCTGAACCGCTTCAACGGCATGAGCGTGGCTGAAGTTATGGCAAAGACGCTCCCTGACGTCCTAGCCTACAATCTTGACATTTTAATAGTTAGTTGTCTTTTTTTTTTTTCCAATGGATTCTGAAACAGTTGATTAGCAGTACCATAAAAAAAAAAAAAAAATATATATATATATATATATATATATATATATATATATATATATATATATATATATATATATATATATATATATATATATATATATATTGCTGCTACAGTAACCCCCTTTTTATGTTTCTTCTCAGATTGGAATCAACCCAGGACTATTATCAGCCTACAAAGGACGCCATTATCCGAACCCAGGGAACCATTTCTGTATGTTGAAGTTCTGTCTCAGGGCTGCCTACAAGCCGAACCCCATCGTGGGGCTGTTATTTGAAATGCTTATTTTACTGCCAAGGCTTTTCTGAAAGTGATGCCATGTGCATCCAGCCATCAACAACCTTAAATAAAACAAGAATAAAATAGTACAAAATAATCTTGTAATACTATACAGTGATCATGTCATTTAAACATCCACAAATAGCTGTTAAATACAGAAAATACCGACTAGAAGTAAATTTTTCCCGTTGTTCTGGCGCCCCTTCTAGGGTGGCGCCCCTATGCGTCGCATATAACACACACTCACTTTCTGCGCAACTGTTGCGCTGTTTGTTTTTTTTCAAGGTATCAGAGTAAAGGGGATTTAATAATAAATCACGAAATGTTCTAGAATTGTATGAACTTCCCTCCACTTCACAACTACATGCTGCTCTGTTATAAAACAAAATCCTTAAATACATTAAAGTTTGTGTTTGTAATTTGACAAAATTTGGGAGGAAAAAATAAGGTGTGAATATTTCCACATGGTTTATCCTCCAACACTTTTAAATCTGTTTTAGTAGCTCTAACAAGTTTTTCTTTTTCAGCCTATTTGCAGATCTAGCGAACAAGAAATGTGTTTTGTTTTTCTGCAGGGAAATGTCTATTTCTGTCTGGCCTGACCGAACAGCAGCTCAACTACATGCACGACCAGAGCCTGCCTGAGAAATACAGCATCGGCTTCACCAACATGGTGGAGAGGACCACACCGGGCAGCAAGGACCTGTCCAGGTACAAACCACCTGACCATGTGATGTCATTTCAACTCCGAGGGGGAACTCTTAGATTGTGTTGATGTTCTATCAAAACATCAACATAAGATTAACATAACATTACTTTAGAGAGAGAAAAGGAGTGGGGCGAGAACGCACCCATGGGGGACGCCAGTGCTGATGGGTCCTCGTTTAAAAAATAACATAATTTAGATGCCTCTTTTTAAAAAAAAAAAAAAAAAAAATTTGTCTTGTTTTTTCTGACATCGTTTTCTGTTTGCCAGTAAGGAAATCCGTGAGGGAGGTCGACAGCTGCTCGAAAAGCTACAGAAGTACAAGCCGCTAATCGCCGCTTTTAATGGCAAAGGTAAAAAGAAACAAACCCGTTGAAGCTATAAGATATCCTACGATTGCAGACACAGACTGTCGCTGCGTCTCCGTTGCAAACGTGAGCAAAACTTTCAGTGTTCAGCTAATGTCGAAAAATACTCCACAGTTGAAAGTGTTTCTGTTAAATCAGAAACACAATTAAAATCTCACGTGACTAAATTTGTTCATGTAATGAGTCGTTAAAAACATGACTTATTATGACACCATCATCCTTCCACTGACTTCCTGTCGATTTCTTCTTCGTGGTTTGCGCCTGTGTCAACATTTGGTTGACTTGTGTGATGCAAAAAAAATAATTTCTGTTGCAGTTTTGTGAAATAATCAAATTTTGATGCAGCCAGAAAAACATCACTTCATCCTAGCACTGAAACTTTTTTTTTTATCAAAAAACAAGTTTTTTCAAAATTGCTGTGTTTCCATTAAGCGAAATGAATTTCGAAATGTCAAATTGCGCAATTATATGGTCAATGGAAACGCAGCTACTGTAAATCAGCAACAGTTTTCTTCCACTTTTTTTTCAGGGATTTATGAAATATTTTGCAAAGAAATCTTTGGTGTAAAGGCCAAGAATCTGGAGTTTGGTCTGCAACCTTACAAAATCCCAGACACTGAAACGGTACGTGTCGAGCAGAACGCATTTTAATATGGAACCGTACTCCCGGTACCCTGCTGGATCTTCACAGCATTTATCCCCTGTACCCTCAGGTGTGCTTCCTGATGCCATCGTCAAGCCCCCGCTGTGCCCAGTTCCCCCGTGCTCAAGACAAGGTGCATTTCTACATAAAGCTGAAGGAACTTCGTGACCAGATGAAAGGTCTGACGCCCAACGGGGAGGTGCTGGAGACGCGGTACTCTTTCGACCTGCAGCTGGCTAAAGGTACGGTGCGTCACATCTTTGGGCACCGAAAGAAATGTAGCGTTTTGCAATTTATTTATTTTCTGATAAACTCTTAACTCACGTGTTTGTGCTGCAGAGGATGCTAAAAGGATGGCAATCAAAGAAGAGCAAGTGGATCCAGAATATGAAAGCTGTAGTGGGCTTCATGATGGGGTGAGGCAGAGCAGCTGAGACAGAGGAGAGGAGGAACGCAGGCCAACTACTGTAGCACTCAGGTATGGTGTAGCTGTAGGAAAAGACTGGTATTCTGAGCAAGTTTACCTTGTGTGATGGTGTGTGGTACAGGCTTTAAATCACATCGATCACTGTAACCGTGCTAAATTTAACAAAATGTCACCAAAAAGTTTCATTTAGCACACATAATGCTATGCTAACCTAGCCTGGTCACTGCCTTCCTACACAATTCTCATCTCCCTTCACTGAATTTCAGACTTCCACAGAGTCCATGCCTCTAAGAAGAAATTGTACATTATCTCATTAAATTAGCTGTACTCCAATAATATATAATATATAATTGATGACTTCTGAATGACTTATAAGAAAAGAAAAACATTACAGATTTATATGCGCATTGCGTAACTTTTTTTTTTTCCCACAGAAGTAGTCCATATACACCAATTAGAAGACAGAATGGCACCGTCGGGGTTGTAAGCTCAAAAATATTTTTTCCCTGAACAAGTTGCAAGGTAAATCAGCCTGGAAACGAAAGAAGACTGTGCTGCACCCGTGGAACTTCCACCAAGAGACCTCAGCTATTTTTCTAACAGTCTGGTATCTGTTTTTATGGTATTTTTTATCACTATTTATTGCATCATGTAAATTTGTTTCAAGTGAATTATTTTCTATTTTGATACAGTCGTATCTTATGATTTATCTGCTGTATACATGGATTATTGAGTTATGTCTTTGATTTGTAAGCACGGCTTTATTAAATCTCGTCTAAAGGTGACCTGCTCAGTGTGTGTTTTTAAATAGTTTCTGACCTATGTTTAAGAAGACTCACTTACGGTGCTTAAATAAATTCAAATACATTGGATTTCAAAGGGGGAAATTGATTGGGTAATGTTTAAAAACTAAAGGATGGTACATCATTTAATGTAATTTAAACATATCAGCTTTAAGAGGGGTGAATTCAAAGACCTTGCAGTCCTCTTTGAGATCATTTCAAGATACCAGGGTCGTTTTTTTGGCCAGGTGAGTTCAGCAGAGATCTGTACTACAGCAATTTTAATGTTTTTGCAAAGGTTGTGATGTTGAAAGGGTTTTTTTTTTCTCCGTAGCGGAAAAAAAAAACTTTTAAAATGCACTAAATACTATTTAAATAGAAAATATTTGACAGTGCTGCAGATACAAGCCAACATGAAAATAAAACTAAGTATTTTTGATTTTGACAAATGTGGCGTCAAATTCGAATTTATTGACAAACTTATAGCAATACAAGACTGAAATTAAAGCTCCAAGTCAAAATTGTTTTTAAAAAATAAAGTCAAGGAAACTCTGTAAAGTCAGTTTTAAATCGTCGTGTCTTTTAAGTAAATGAACGTTTTACTATCGCTGCACTAAACGTGGCCCTTTAAATACTACTATCGGCCAATCGCAGACAATCTCGCGGTGTTTAAAAGTCGAGCGGCTCATACCAACTCCACAATAGGTGTAGTGTGGCTACGTTCTTTGGGATTTCTGGTGTTACTGAAATTTAAAAATATATAATTTGTAAACGGAATCAATTAAAATTTAAACAAACGATTTCTCTTTGCAAAAATATAACGTCATAATAATTTTGTCTTGAAAAGACCGAAAGCGGCGTTTTCCAATCCACCCCTCTGTGTATAACATGAGCTATTCCCGTGTCAAAGTTGGCCGGTTGGCTTGTCATGTCTTTGTTGCTTCTCCAGCGCCGCCAGAAGCTGTGAATTGAAGTGTGGATCTGATGGGAAATAAGCTGATATCGTCATAACAGAAAGCAAAAGTTTTAACCTGACCCTCATAAGGTATGTTGACTTTATTAAACAGTAATAAGAAACTGAATGTTTAGAGTTTCGTTCGGGTTTCTCTCAGTGGAGCGCAGCCATTCACCCATGCTAGGTTAATCGACCAGCTAGTTCTTGGCTAGCATTAGCTGTGTTTGTGGCACTGTTGGTAAACATTAATAAACAGTTGTGGTACATGCCATTACACTGAATATGAAACATGGTTTAATGTGAAGCTTGTTCAATTAATTGCTAATAGTATGCTCCAAACCTACGTAATAAAAGCTAAGCTGGAACCGTTTTCTATTTCATTAGTTATTGTGTTCGCTGTGTCTTTGGGGGGAAGAAAGCAGCTGCATCCCTTTGTTGTCAAGGAAACTACTCATTATAGAGTTTCATCAGTCAAAAAGCCGGTTGGCTGTACTGTAATGGTCCATCGCCATAGTTTGTTTGATGTTAATGTTTGTCTTTAATTTTCCTTGTTGGATGATAGAAATGCTAGCACATGCATTCACTTTCATACCATGTCCTACATTTGTGTGCTAAGCAACCTGATCAGCCAGCGGCTATGTTTCCTCAATATGCATGTTGATTTATTTGATAAAGTCCAAAGACCCTAAAGATGGAGGAAAAGCTGAATGGATCACTGCCTGTTGTCTCCCCGGAGTATCTTCATCAGTGGTGAGTCTTCCTCCTCACCAGTGTAGCCAGGAAGTATTCCATTTGTGTGTGTGTGTGTGTGTGTGTGTGCGTGCGTGCGTGCGTACAAAACATATCAATGGAAATGAACGCATGTGCACAGGCCTGTCACATTAAAACAATTAATCCCACGATAAATTAAAAGAAACTCAATAATTTTCATTTGCTTGATTTATCGTTTTTCTCTTTTCTCTGCCTTTTTAACCAAATACTGAAAGATAAAAGTCTTCAGTGTGGCGCTTTGGTCTCAACTATCTCGGTTTGAAAGATAATTTTGTTTACAGAGACTTTATAATTCATTTTATTTGTTGTTTTGTTTATTTACTTTGGATATTTAAAATGTTTTCCAGTTCCAGTGTTTAAATGATCATGAGAATTTAAAGCTTATTGATCTTTGAGAAAGTGTTCTTACATTATTATGCCATTACCCTTAAAGTATCTGAAAACCATATCGAAACAATATTATGGTTTATCGCAATAACTTCTGGGACAATTTATTATCTAGCAGAATTTGTTATCGTGACAGGCTTACATGTGCACTTATTCACCCTTTTGCTTTTGTCTTACCACTATCATTATCATTCCATAGGATGCTGACCATGAATGATGATTAATAGTAATATAATGTCGATCAATACCAGGAAAATAACGAACCTGGAATGATATTTTTTTGTCTTAAGACAAACGTGTATGAACTATTTCTTGACTGCTAGAAAATGTGTCTTGGTTTTATTTTTCTACGACTTTTTATGGAATTAGTGGCATTTAGTGAACAGTAAGTAGACAGAAATAAAGAGAGAGGAAAGAAGAAGAAGAAGAACAAAGTGAGGACATACAGGAAGTTGCCGGGACTGTGAATCGAACTCAGGACCATCAATGTGTTTAGAGCATGATCTCCATCAACTGAGCCACTCAGAGCACCAGCAAATACTTTAGTTAGGAAATATGTCAGCCGCTGCTTTACCTATCAACATTGGCATATTATTACGGTTCTGGCTCTGTATAATTAAACCAAATGAAATTTACATACAATTGAATGTCATCATTTTAAAAACTGACCACAAAAAAATAGATTATGACGGGACTTTTTCGACCCCTTCAGTCAAAATGACGGACAACTACACAAATCTAGATCCTCCTTCTGGGATTTATAGTTTTTTACACCAGTGTCTTTGTTGCGTGTAGTTCAGTCCTTCATGACTGGAGGCCCAACATATACTAGCGTCACAAATACTAGCGTTACAATTGTCAAAAGTCGTCTTCACTCAGTTAAAACGTCCACACCAAAGGGCGTTGCTGGCAGAATGGTCCGCTCACTGAACTAAACATCGGCTGCACTCATTGGTCATGGCTGATAAAGCAGAAGATTTGCCAGTTTTATATACTTGACAATTTCTTTTAAATAGCTCCATTCACTGTACTGCGAGTTATATTTGCAAAAATAATAAAATGTTATGTTTTTATTAAAAATTGTTTCAGAAAGGTGGTATTTGACTTTGTGCTTATGAATACTAAATGTTAGACTGCAGAATTCTAAATGTATTCCTACAAGACTTATTGCTTTCATAATATTAATTTATGCTGATGAATGCTGATGATTATGACACTAAAATGCTTGATATTGACAGTAATAACTGCATTTGATATAAACACATTCTCTTATGATCAGATATTTTATTTTAAATTAATTTTTAATAAAAAAAAAAGGCATTGATTGAATTAACAATATCAAAGTCTCTTTTATTCCACAGAGCAGTCCAGGGCCTTATCCTTACAATCTTAAAATTCAATGTTTCATTGACATTGTTCTGCCACAGGGTTCGGTCCGCCCAGCAGTTCCAAGCCCTCCAGGCTCAGTACGCCAACTTCAACCCTCAGCATCAGTTCCACTACCCAGAGAATCCGACTGCAGAGGCGGCCAGGGCCCACATGGCCAACCCAGAGCCCACCATGGAGCAGACGGAACCTGCTGACCTGACTAAACGTACTGGGGAGATTTTTAAATAACATACGCAGTTTAGAGAGCCTTGTTCTGCGTTACCACAGAGAGGTCACTCAGTGTAGTAACTTTATTTGCTCTATGTGAATTATATAATGAGCTCAGCAGGTGCTAATGTTTGCTAATTGCTGCTGGCTAGTCTGAAGGAACTGAGTGGAGGAGGGCTGCTCTGTGAGGCAGAAGCTTGAAAACTGCAGCTCAGAGGAGGAGCTTTGTCCTCGAAGGCGGAGCTAGGTCCACCCAGGCGTTTTGTACAGCTATATTGTTGCCATGGAGATTAAGGGATTTCTCAAACATGCATAAAAGAATCAAAGCAACACTCCAGGTTTGCTTTTGATGAGGGAATAACATTATAACATGATGTGAAGCTCAAAAAAGTTGATTTTATATAATACTGCCCCTTTAAAATGAAACATGGGAGGCTAATATTAAAGGAATTAAGTCTATCTAGAGATGTTGTCTCACTAGTACGTTATCACAGTCTGAGGCAACAACAACCATCAACAATCATAAAGTTCTAAAAGAGATTTTGTTGTACAACCTTTTGTCTTCTAGCTCCAACTAAAAAGAGAGGTAGACCAGCTCAACCCAAGGAACCCGGCGCGCCAAAGCCCCCCAAAATCCCCAAAGCCCCCAAAGCACCAAAACCCCCAAAGGTCCCCAAAGCACCAAAACCACCGAAGGACCCAAATGCACCAAAAGCTAAACCAGGTCCGAAACCCAAGAAGGCAGCTAAGGCTCAGGGTGAGGGCAAGCAGGAGAAGATCGATGAGAGCTTCAAGAAGGTGAAGAGGAAAGTGGACCGCTTCAAAGGGATGACGGAGGAGGAAGTCATGAAGAAGACATTGCCCGACCTGCTGGATTACAACCTGGACTATGTCATTGTAAGGTCCAGTTTTTACCTGACTCTCCGTGTTGGAAGGGATGTGTTCGGAGGGACTTCAGGGTTTTGGTAACTCTAGTGGTATCTTGTTTTGTTTGCAGATTGGTATAAACCCAGGACTGATGGCAGCTTTTATTGGCCGGTGGTTCCCAGGACCTGGAAATCATTTTTGTGAGTTCTGATGCTACGGTTATTTTTAATTTGTGTCAAAGTAGCAACAACGTGCCTGTAGTGCCACCATAGTTTGAATACACATGATGATGTGCAGTTTAACCCTTTAAATCTTACGTTTCAAATCTCAGCCTGGATATTTTTGCTTATTTTAATTGTACAAAGTTCTTTAAATGCTGTGTGAGTAAATATATTTGCCCATGTATCCATAACAAAGGTAACTTTCTATATCTAGAAAGTTATTTTTGCAATTTGCCGTCTATTAAAAGAGTGTTTCATCAGATTAATTTCACTTCCTTCTATGGTGGGGATGAAATTACCATAATAACCCAACATTGGCTGGAAAGCACAATGTCTCCCATTTCAGAAACCTTTGTAATTTTTCAGGTAGCGCAACGTGTTGCGGAATTATGGTCCCGCAAATTTGGCTGGAGAAGAGTTAAAGACATTTTCACATTGATCTTTTTAGGCATTTCCCAAACTTTCTAGTTCTTTGTATGGCTAGGGAATACAGTGGCCGTTTTAGTTGAACTATTAACTAGTTCAACTAGTTGGGATCAAAATCTAAAAGTCAGGGCGCCACCTGATTACCAGGAAATAAAAGCCAAACGGTTATCAGTCTCAGTTATTGCTTAGAAACGGCTACAGTATGAGGTTTGTATTGAAAAGTTTTGGAAATTAGGCCAAATTAGTTGTAAGCTGCACATTTCAGACATGATGGTTTTGATATTTTAAGTATCTGTCAGCGTAAGCAAGGTTGATTCGACGTTTTTTTTTTTGTTTGTTTTTGTTAATTTAGCATTAATCCGAGCCAACTAAGATGGATGAATTTGAGACTGAGACTGGATAAAATGTAGCTCCACCTACATTTTAGGTCATTCTCTTGTTGTTTTCAGAGAACCACTAACATTTCTTTACGTTCTAAACATGTTGTTTTTTTTTTCCCCAGGGAAATGTTTGTTTCTGTCTGGATTCACCGAGGAGCAACTCAACCACATGCACGACACGACGCTGCCGGTCAAATACAAAATGGGCTTCACCAATATGGTTTCCAGGGTAACCCCAGGGAGCAAAGACCTCTCAAGGTAGCCATGTAAACTGGTGAATAATAAAAAAAAAAAAGCTCAAGATCTCCAGTTCAGATTATGGTAAAATGCTGCATTTTATGTGATTTTTCTTTCCCCCCCCACCAGTAAAGAATTGCGAGAAGGAGGTAAAATTCTCGTGGAGAAGTTGAAGAAGTACAAACCGCTCATTGCTGTGTTCAATGGAAAATGTATGCTTCCCCCCACCACCATCAATTCAGTGATCTTCAGAGCAACACTGAGTTGATACAATGTAACATTGCATTTCTTTTTTTTTTTTTTTTCCAGGTATCTATGAAATGTTCTGCAGGGAACTGTTTGGCAAGAAACCACAAAAGCTGGAATTTGGTTTGCAGCCACACAAGATCCCAGAATGTGATGTGGTGAGAGCAGAAATCTGCCTTTACATTTACATCACTGTGATACATCAAATTTGTAAAAAAAAAAAAAAAAAAAAAGACAACCGCACTAAAGCTCCACAGAAATACCTGAAGAAACAACACCTGAGCATTCAGCAGTGGCATTCATAAACTTCAATAGACTTTATTTCTGTACGTTTGTTGAGTGGCGTCTGTTTTTTATTCGTCACATGTTTCAGTTTTCACGTATCAGAATAAAGGAGGCTGAACACAATACATGCCACAGATTTTTGTTGGCAAAACAAATATTTCATTTTCCTTTTATTCCACAGTTGTACACGGCTTTGTGTTGGAGATCACATGAAATTCAAAGAAAATTCTCTCAGGATTGTGTTTGTAACAGTCAATGGCATGTTGGAGCAATTGGAGATGGAAAAGAAAAGAGAACATTTCTGCTGAAAAAACAAGGATATTTTTGAGCTTGAAGAGTTGAAAATTTGCTCAAAAAAACAACAACAACAAAATTTTAAGATTAATCTCAGAAATTTTGGAGGAAAAAAAACATTTTCAACTTTTGAAACTCAAGAAATTTACCGTATTTTCTGCACTATAAGGCGCACCTAAAAACCTTCAGTTTCCTCAAAAGCCGACAGTGCGCCTTATAATCCGGTGCGCCTTATATATGGACCAATATTGAGCCACGACAGGTCTGGCAACTACGGTAAGCAGCGCCGACTTCATTTTCGCCCGTAGAAGAAGAAGCCCGCGATGCATGCTGGGATAGTTGTCAGAACGCTGGTTTGTTAATAAAGTTTGACTGACCTATCTACCTACCGACCTGATAATCAGGTCGTCTGCAGGTCTTTTAGCACCACGTTCTCCACCAACATGCTGTGCGCAAACGGAGAAGGGTGACCGTCGTCCAGCCACGCCCCGGCCCAGTCGCGGAAGGCTCCCCTCGCCGACCGGAGTCGGACTGTTTTGTTGACATTCTTTATGTCAACAAAGTGGCTTTAGACATTCACCCGGGGTGCTTCGACTAGGGTTACCAAGGGACCAGCCCCTATACATTTAAAGCCGGGGGGCGCGGGGGAAGAGAGACAGACTGTGGCGGCAGCTTGTCGGTTGGTCTGTGTTACCCAGAAAGCAGTTGGGCACAATATCGCAACACTAACACCGTGAATGAAACAATGACTGGGGCAGCCTACTATATAAAGTATTTGGGGACCATTTTATTATTACACATCCATATTTGTAGAGTACGGAACAAATCGCGTCCCATATAGGTTCAATACGGGATGGTTCCGTATTGTAAGGGATGGGTGGCAACCCTAACTGTAGCGTCTATTCTATGTGCCTTATATATGAATATGAGTTTTAAAATAGGCCGTTCCTTGAAGGTGCGCTTTATAGTGCGGAAAATACGGTACTTGTTTTTTCAAGAAATGCCTTGAGTTTTTTTGGCAGGAATTTTGTGTGTACAATGGTCCTAAGACGGCGTCGTGGTAACATTCTAAAATGTGTAAAAGAAAGAAAAGTTGCATGGCGGTGTGTAGTGTGGCTTACAGTGCTATCAGGAAGTTTGAAACCAAAATGAATAGGTAACTTTTCTTTTTTGTCAGAAGAAAAAAACTAAAAGATGAATCACACCAGTGTTATTAAAATGTTTAGCGATTGTAACAATCACCACAACCAGCTGGTAACATTTTTCAGACTTTTAAAAGCTATATTTGGTTTTACAACATTAATATTTTTTAATATCCCAACCTAAACTGTCTGATACGGTTTTGTTCTCACGTAGTTCCCAGACAAAATTTATTATTGCAAACTGCTAATAATGTGCTGAAAAGGTAAATGACGTCTCATCATCAGATCTGTCTCAGTAGTAAACAAAGATCACCTGCTGCTCACTGAAATACCTCTACAGGCAGCTTAGCATTCATAAACTTCAGAGTCTCTTGTCCATTGATTGACTGCTCCTCTAGGCCTTGTACCTGATGCCTTCCTCCAGCGCCCGCTGTGCCCAGTTTCCTCGTGCTCAGGACAAGGTTCACTTCTACATCAAGCTGCGGGAGCTCCGGGATCAGCTGAAGGGCATCCGGAAAGCTACCGAGATCGAGGAAGTCAACTACACATTCGATCTTCAGTTAGCTAAGGGTAGGCTTCATCATCAATATGCATATGTAAGCTAGATAAACTGGAGTAAATGATTTAAACCGTTTTACACATTAATATTACAACATGATAGTCGGTTTGATTGAGTTTCATTCAGCGTCTTGTTGATTTTTTTTTTTTTTCTCTCTCCGAACGCCAACAGAGGATGCCAAGAGGTTAGCAATAAAAGAGGAGCAGTACGACCCGGGATATGAGGACGCCTACGGCGGCGCGTATGTGGAGAGAGGAGCTGAAGAAGGCCAGGCCAACAGCCAGACCAACGGTCACTGTACGCTCACGTCTACCGCGAACTCAGGTAACCGCCAGCAGATGGCTAAACCTGAAACGAATCCTAACAAGATACAAAATGGGATTTATTTGAAACATGAGCCACCAACGTGACATCTTGAATCATTTATCTACACTTAATTTGGGGCTCCCACTCAGCCTGTTTTCTCATGGCTTGAGGAAACAAGCTTAAATTAAGGAATTTAAGACTCCTTAAAAAGTCTTAAATTCACATACCTAAAATTAAGGCCTTAAAATGTCTTAATTTATTTAAAAAGTAACTTGGCCTTAAATAAGTTAATCACAGGTCTTAAATTTTGCCGGGACATAACTATCTAATCTCATTCTATGTTTTCTGGGACTTTTCTGTCAGGTAAATCAAGACGATTGAGGCTACTTTAGCTGCTAAAATGTACTATCTAGCTAGCTATCTTTTTTTTGAGTCATACATGTAAATTTATCGCAGCGTGACTCAATGAATTTTATACATTTCTGTGGAGATATAGGTCTTAAATTCCATTCATAATGATCTTCATAGGGCCTTAAAATGTCTTAAATTCAAAGAAAGTTGAAAATCATTTCAAGGGCCATGCTTTTGACACCGCTGCCGTAATGCATTCAATGATTCTCCATCTGCATCTGTTCGTTTGTGGCCCGTCCTCAGAAGGAGCACAGGAGGCGACCACATCCCAATCAGAGGGTCAGCTGCCAGACGGACAGTGGATGACCCAGTCGTTTGCCGATGAGATTCCCAACATCGGCAGCGGACCAAACGCCAGCAGCACTTGAGGAAGACGAGAAAAGTCTTCGTTACCTTCCAGAGACATTAGCTAACTCAGTCTCCAAACCACAGTCGGTTAGGTTTTAGATGTTCCCCGTTTTGTTTTGGGTTTTTTTTTTTGTTTGTTTGTTTGTTTTTAGCAAAGTGGAGTATAAACACTTTTAGGATTTAACTGAAACTGCAGAATGTTTTTTTTTCTGCACATTTTATTTTGTTGTTTTTTTTATATTCGTGAGCCATTTTACATGTGTAAATCAGGGACATAACTGGCTGACTGTGTATTTAAGCATTTGTTTTTAATCGCTGTACTGTTGAGGACTGCACTGAGCTGCAGGTGGAGTCAACATTTTAATCTACTGTTTCCAGTAGACAGACTGTTTCCAGGTTCTCTTTAAGCTCGACTTCTCTGGAGGGAAGGATCGAATCAGGATTACTGCTACACTCAAGGTGCTATGAACTGATACGATGCACAATACCGACTTGTTGAGACCACACATTAACGTCATCAGTCCTACAGCCGGACTGGCCTTTCAAAGTTACACAACCTATAATGGTTTTCATTAATCGTTTTTTTTTTTTTTTACTTTAGATGCTTTGGATTATGGTATGTTTATTAAATGTCACTGTCATTGGATTTTATGAAACATTTCTTGATTAAAATGTTATTCTACTGATTCATCACTCACTTTGTGGGATTTCTGCACAATTTAACAGGATTTAAAATCAATGAAGTAGTCATTCGAAGTTATTAAAAGGTGTTTTTTTTTAATAAGGGAATAACAGAACATGATGTAATCGTCAAAAGTTGATTTTACATCATACTTTCCCTTTAAAGACACATTTCTCTTACCTGCATCTTGCTATGGATAGTGTGGCACAGGCAGGACACTAAGGCACACAAAGCTCATCTCAGAACTACATAATAATATCACGTCTTAAAAAAACAACACATTTGCTAGTTTCAATAAATCAGGTCCAGTGATTTACAACTTTCTTTTTTCATGTGGATTTCATAGATAAATTCAAGAAAAAAATGGGGTTCAAGGAAATATGACCTTTATTTGATAAGAGAAAGACCATTAGAAATTATGAAGTTAAATAAAATAGTTTACATATACTTTTACAAATGGATACTTAACTTTTTTTACATTTTGACATGCTTTCTGTGTCCAATATCATCTTAACATTTTCTAGAGAATCTTGTCCTGATACAAAAACCAACAAAGGACCAAATTAACAACTGGACTAAAAGTAGTCTGGGTTTAGACTTTGTGTCTCCCTCTGCACGGTCCGAGCCAAAGGACTTGTTCTAATAATAAAGAGTAAAAGAAAAAGAGAGATGGGCAATCTGTCAAGTTCATGCTTTGCAATGCATAAATCTTTGAGACAAATCTTTTTGGGGTTATCACTCCTGATTCTCCATCTACATTATGCCACATATGAAACACAATTTAAAATAAAAACAAACCCTCAAATCTACTTTACCTTTGGCGAGCGAGAGGCTGAGCTGTACAAGCCGGAGGGGCAGGGTCAGCATGTAAATGATGAGTTTTACTGGGAAGAAGTGAGTAAACCGAGACCACCGGCTGATTGGGTCGCGGTTATGCTGGCACACCTCACACAGCACTAACATGTGGAAACACAATCAAAATGCAAACTTTATGGTCTACTTCAGGAGACATTTGAAATACATTATCTTCATTTTATTTCAGTCTGTGACCTCATGCTGCTCAGAGTAGTAGTTTGCATTCAAAAAGATATTAAATCTAACTTTATTTTAACCTTGCAAGCTACCGATGCAAACAATTAATCGATTTGTGACTGAATGTAATAACGTCGGCTTAGACCGTCTTATAGGGTTGTAGTTTGGCCGCCATCCAGCAGAGGGCGCCGTTAATCGTCCTCAAGCGGAACCACTTATAGAAACAAAGATGGCGGCGATACTAGAACGGGAAAGAGAAACGGTCCAGAGTCTGGTGTGAGATACAAGATCCATTTTATGCGGTTCTGTTTTGAAATATAAAAACTTGATGAGCTCCTTCAGTTATCAACTCCGTAGCGCTCGTTCAACTGAGCTACATGACGGAGCATTGTCGACTTCTCAACCAAAAACTACTGATTTGTTATGAAGCCGGAGGGCCGAACAGAAAAACTACCATGATATAAAAAGACATTATGGCAATAAGCAGGGTTGAGTTTGAGGGCTCCATAACTTTAATAATGAGAGGAAACCCCCATTTTTCCGTTTACCCAGTCAGTACTTAACATAGCTGACACACAAAACATTTAAAACCAAATAGAATGATATGCTTCTTTTTTAAATTCAGCAAATGAAAAATACAACCCTTCATGTTATGGAAAGACGGCCGGCCTTATTGACAAGAAAAAAATGGAGTTTTTGTGGCCACTTGTCAATTAATTGTTAGTCGATCGATAGGAGTAATCAAGCAGGTGTATTTAGACAAACTGATGAGTCGATAACTTGCATCCCTACTGCTGTCAGGACCTGTAGTGTTTGTTTCCACTCTGACCTTCCTGGATGTTAGCGGGGAGGCTGTGGGTGACTTTGTGGCTGAGCTGTGTCTGCTCTTCCTGCTCAGAGTTTCCTTCTTTGCACGGCAGCATCCTCCTCAGCCTGGCCTCTTCTGCATTAGCCCGCTCTTTTCCACGCTCACGACAAGGAGGTGTGGTCCAGCCTTTCCCAAGCGATAAACTCCGAGGGACGTGCTTCACACTGAGCAGATCTAAATTCATAAATTCTTGACTGGCGATGTACTTAGGCCTGACTTTGCAGACGGCAATACAAATAAAGGTTTCAAAGACCTGCTGTGAGTGAGGATGGAAGTGGGAATGCTCACCCCGTTCTTTCAAGAAACGAAGAGCGTCCGTGTAGCCATTGTGGCAGATCTCGGCCAACTTCTGATTGAACAAAAACACAAAGAAGAACTGGAGGTTTTCTCTGTTCCACCTGTTCATTGTTAAACTTCAAGAATAAAATCAGGATTAAGAAACATAATACTCAGATTTGAACACAAAGCCGGGTTTTTATAAAAACTAATATTTCCACCACATTGTTTACAACAATATTATCGTGCAACACTGAATCTGTTTTCGAAAAGTTTTTATTTATTTACATGATGTCATGATGAATGCAGACATATCCACACCAGTGTTGTTTTAAACCCACAGGGGACAGTGTAGCGCAGAGCTAAAACCTGTGTCGGCCAATCAGAATCCTGTTGGGAATCAAACATGGCGCCAGGAAGTTTATTTGCATGGAACTGATGTAAAGATTGAACCGCTTTTAAATTGCGTATTAGAATATAAAGTTAGTAAAATACAAGATGATGTTGATTGGGAATCATGTCAAAGGAAGTACGTGGGAAAATTATTTATCGCAATATGTAATGCATGGGAATGTAAATCTGTTTCCCCATGGAATTTTCTCAACAATTGTTTCAGTTTTTGTAAATAATCGTTTTTTAGTGATGTCGAGTTGAGTTTTCATGTGGACGAAAGGTCAAAGGGCATAAAAACGTATTTGATTTTCCCCCAGATGTCTGTCTACGTCTGGACTGGGCCTAAAAATCACATTTCTCCATTTCCACTCACCTCCAGAGTCGGAGGGAGGAACGACGTACACACACGGTAGACGTTGCCGGTGTTAACCTGAATGCTCATGTTGCCGTAGTGGACCTCAAAAAAGTTGAATGTCCCCTCCCTGGGGCAGATGTCGCTCTCGCCCGAGAAGGGGGCCATGGTGATGGTGTTTCTGTGCTCAAACAGGGGCATGTTGTTGCTCAGAGCTCCATCCACATAGAGCTGAGGAAGCAGAGGTCACTGTGAATCTAGATGACCAGGTACAAAACATGAAGTCCTGTGACTAAGTGCCTGATTTTACACACCTGTTGGCATGTAGCTGATTTGAAAATCCCTGAATTCAAGGATTTGGAGGGATTGATAGTTTTGTTAATATGGTGTATAACATTAATAATATTATTGGTAGATGGTAATCACCACACACTGCAAAAATACAAAATCTTAAGGTTTTTTTTTTGTCTAATTGCTGGTGGAAGTATCTTGATACACTTTGGATAAGACAAAACTAATTTACAAGTCAATTTTCAGCAATATATGAGATTATTTTAAGTAAGCAATTCCTTAATATTAATACAAAAAAACACTTAAACCAAGATACTTTTTCATGGTAAGTCCCAATACAACAAGTACTTTTTAATATATATATATATATATATACATATATATATATGTATATATTGAGTAATTAGGAGCCTAAATAATCTCCTATATCTTGCCGAAACATCACTTGTAAGTTAGTTTATTTCAGGTGTGCCAAGATATTTGCATTAGAAACTAGACAAAAAAAAAATCTTACCTGTTAAGATTTTGTGTTTTTGCAGTGCAGAAACACAAAACCAGTCCTGTTGATGGTTTCTAGAATTTTCTCATCCACGACCTCCAAACTGCTGCCAGTAAAACCAGCTTCCAAAAAGTGGATCTTCTCCCTGTTTTTGTATCCTAACTGTAAAATTCCGGTAAATGCTCGTGTTTAAACTATTTTGTTTTTGTTTCAAAATTAATTTTCCAAGTTGAATTTCTCTTCTTTGTTGCTGATTTGTTTATGAAATGTTTTTTTGGCTTGAAACACTGACGCAGCTGCTGAGTTAAGCTAACTAGAGCTTATCCCACATGTGAAAACGATGCAGAGGGAACAAACTCACCACTCCGTGGTATGACGGTGGTTTAAAGCCACAGTAGATGGGAAAAAAGCAGCTGCACATGAGAACCTGTGAGGAGAAGCACAATCACTGCAGCTCCCTAAAACTAAATATCTATAGTTGCAGTACTTTGTGAGTAATCGGTTTGATCTACTCTTGTTTAACCGTCCGTCATACAACGACCTGATCCTCAGTTCCTACCTGAATCAGTTCCTCTCTGGTGTCAAACTTTGACACCAGCACATTTTGTCCGTCCGCCAGTCTGGTGAGGGACACGCAGAGCCTCCCTGACGCCCGCAGGTGGGCGTCCTGTGGAAGCTTCTCCAGCAGAGAGTGTCGCACCGTCTGCAGCATCCTGAAGGTCGGGTGGAAAACTCCCAGAGTGTGTTTTCTGGCTTCCTTTGCCATGTTTAAAATGCTGAAACACAGCTGCTCTGAGGAGGGAGAGAGGTTGAGACTTCATAAATTACAGTAAAGCTGAGGTATGCAACTCTAATAATTTTTTTTTTTTTTTTACATATATTTTAAAACTGGGATGGTATGAGACAGATGATGTGTGTGTGTGGGGGGGGGGAAATCAAGTTACTCTGCCTTCTCCCAGATCTACTCAAAAATAACCAATGAGAGCCGGGGGGAGGGTCTTGGCTCCGTCAATCACTCTAGTGTACTGCTCACACCCTCCCCGTTTCTCTCTGCCACACTGCAGCTGGTTCACCACAACATAGCCTGTCATAAATGCTAATGCTAGTCAGCATGTCCACCAATGATAAACGGTTTTCCTGTAATGACAAGTTGTTTCTCTGTCACTAGCACATTTAGCAGCGCCAAGAAGAGGTTGATTGACAGCGATAAGACCCTCCTCCTGACTCTGATTGGTTGTTTCTGACCGGAGATGTGCATTAGTAGGGAGAAGGTGGAGGAGCTGGACATTTTCACTGATTGTCTGTCTGATATTATGTCTTCATTATGTAATGACATGATGGCAGTTTTAACAAGTATATAAAAAAGTATCAGTCTTGTTTTCAAAAAAAATTTTGTGATGTAATAAATCTTTAACCAACCCACTGACTGGGCCTCCTGCTGTGAATGCTGTGTTTTGCTTTGATTCACTTCCGTTATCTCTGAATATGATGTGAACTATGGAATTTGCCCTCACATTTCGCCGTGGGCTCAGAGCTGCGTACAGCATTAATAACACTTGATTTAAGATAACGCAGAACTGGAAAAGTATCTGAAAGTCTTTACTTTAGATCTGAATGATGGCATCGTGTGAAATTTTCTGAAACACCACAGTTGGATTATTTGAAAAGAAGTTGATTTCTAATGAACTCGTATTCATACTTTCATGTATTTGAGCAGCCTGGCTCTATGGAGGACTCACCAATGGGAATCCCCACAGCCAGGGCTGCTGCCACCAGACAACCGGAGGAGGCCCCTCCAAACATAGCGGCTCCGTGCAGCAGCTGAGGGACCTGCTCCAGGATGCAGCTCAAAGCGCCGACGTAGTAGATGCTCCTAAATCCACAGCCTGCGAAAGAGATGTTCCACTCCGAGGACAGGTCCACCATTCTCCCTCCGTCTCCCATTCAGCAGAACTTAAACCATTTTTATCTCCCGATCCTTTGCAGGGATCCCCACACCGCAGCTGAAGAAATGTGTTATCTTGAAGGGGCGGGGCTTAGCAGGATCAAACGTTACAAAACAGGAAAAAGTACGACCAACTCACTCACCTTCACACACACACATGCACGCAGACACACACACACACCCACACACACACTTTACTAGTGATCAAAACAACTGAATGACCTGCACTACTTAGCCCCATTTGAGCCCCAGCTGCTTTCCATAAGAAGACCTGGCTTATTAAATAAGAATATCCTGTGAAAGCCTGGGTGTTTTTCTAATATGTTTGAACGCTTATTAAAATATTAATTAAAAATATAAATAATATCAATAGTATGATGGAAACTGAAATATTTTTTCTATAACTTCCTTTAATGTGCAATAAAAGGAGCAGCACTGTACAAGGTGGCATTGAATTTAATGAAGAATAAGAATCAAGACTTATTAGTAGCTGCCTTATCCTAAATGACTCAGACCGTTGTCAGTACTGGAATATTTCTAATAATATTTGATTCATTTCAACAATTGGTAGTATTGTGTAAAAATCGACTTTATTTTAGATTTACATCATCTTATAATGTTATTCACTCTGAGGGTGATTGACAGCACTAAGACCCGCCTCCTGACTCTGATTGGTTGTTTCTATGTAGAGCGGGGAGTTAGATATTTTTTCCCATACTGTCTCATACCAAACCGTCTCAACATAGTTTCAACAAAAATATATATTTTTCTAAAAGTTATATAAAGAAAACCTTGAGGAGATTTTTTTTTTCTTCTGGTTTTTTTTTTTTGGTTTTTTGGACAAAATCATCATGTATCATAAAGTCACGTTACCACTTAAGTGAAAAATTAAAAAAAAACAAAAAACAAGAGTGAGTACGCTGCAGAGACAAAACTCTGCACCTTCAGGTTATTTGGGGTCTGACGTCTGCTCCGATCCCAAATTTTGGAGCAGACCCAGCGCTCTGCCTAAGCCCCAGCCTCTCCCCTCAGCTGGAGGGGATTTCACGCTGGCCGCCCCTTCTGGACCCTCCAGGGAAAGATTCACTTTTTCTTCTCTGTCCCACAAGTGCAGGTTGGACGGAAGGCTTGAGCACCTGCGCAGTCGTGGTCGCCTGAGGGGAAGAGAGAAGGAAAAAAACAAAACAAAAAAAAAAAAAACACATCCAGAAACTCTTAATGATTTACCCAGCTGTACTTTGTCTTTACAGGGTTCACATTCGATCATTTAGATGCAACTCTCCAGTGCAAAAACGTTTCATTCGTGGAATACCCGACAGCGCCACGAGAAGGTCAAAGTTTTATTTATGGGAGTAATAAATCTTATTTGTTCTTCGAAACACTGTTAAGAGCCTGATGACTTACGAGCAACTAAAGGTGAAAGAGACTTCACTCATGGCTCTGCCTACCTGGTTTTATAGTCCAACTTTTCCTTCAAAGTTTGTTTTGTCACATCCATGGCGAAGAGCCACCTCATGTCCCTGGGGACATCGGGAATCCAGCCCCTCACTCTGGAAGAAGCAGCCAACATGTCAGGGAATTATTCAGATATTTAGATTACAGTCAGAGTCTCTAATCTTCTGCTTGAATAAAAGTCAATATTTGTTTTAATATTTGTTTGGAACCAACAAACTACTGGGTTATTTCTTTATCCTCAAAGCTGGGTGTATTTTCTAGGGACAGAAGGCGAGTGAGTTTAAGCAATTGGGTCAAAATTCAGGGACAACACCAAGCGGGGTTATGGGGGGCCATGGCCCCCTCCTGAAAAATGTACACTACGCCTCTGGCTCCTTCAGAGAATCATGTTTAGGTTATAAAAAGGCATACAGAGTCATCGTCTTCAATTGTAGCATAAATGTAAAACATAAATCATTAATTTATACAATTAAAAATAAAATTTAAATTGTATGAATATAAATGAATTCATTTAAAAAATGTCAAGATTGTGATCCAGTTTGTTGGGTTAGAGAGATCATTCTTCACAGAATGCTACTTTAAAACATGCAAGAAAACAAAGAATGCAACCACCTTCATATTTCCTGAGATGAACATTTGTTAGCTAAGATAATGCAAACAGCTTTACTTTGTTTTCTTGACATTGTGATTTTAATTTTTTAGAAGCTTTATTTTCAGCTCTAGACTCCTGACAGTATTTACCAGGCAAGAAATGAATGCAGAAAGAAAGGTGGAAGACATCCAACAAAATATATATGTAGGTATACTCTATATTCCGAAAAATAAAAATAATAGTTGCATTGAAAGTTGCAGGGTGACGGATTGGGTGGTACCTCTGAGCCATGGAGCGGGCAGAGTCAAAGGGCAGATAAGATATTACCTTCTTGGGCAGGTACTCAGTCATGTGAGTCAACAAGCCCCCAGCAGTGTGCGTCTCCCTGCAGGCTTTACATAAAACTGACACAAATACAAGGAAACACAGATGAGCTGAATAGAACTGGGTCAGATTTAATGTTTCATTTCTTTTGCCCTTTCAAATCAAATAGGTTTCCTTTGTATTAAAGAAGTAAACGTTCCAGCAGCCATTACCCCTCTGAAGTTCAGCTGGCAGGTTCCGTATGAGTTTCGGATCGAGCCACGGGTGATCTCTCTTTACCGACTCTCCACCTCCGGGGGAGTCCTTCGCCTGGTCGCAGCAGACACGCTCCGTCGCGTCAGCCTGCAGACTCTTCAGGGGAGACTCGCTGCTGATAAGGTCTGAGGAAACGAAATGTTCACAAGCTGATCTTCACTTCACGCTCCACCAACTGAGGAGTTCAATGCTCCTCTTCTGTGCACATAATTATTTTTGCAAGAAAACGAGAAACAGATCCTCACTGTTTTCTTGCAGGAAGCGAAGAGCGTCCATGTAGCCGTTCTGGCAGATTTCAGCCATTGCCTGCAAGTTGGAGGAACAGATTTGGATTGGAGAGCTTCTATTCTATGAAGTACAGGACATTACAAGTTTATACAGTGAGTCCAGAAAGCATCAGCACTTCTTTTTGTGTGACATTATAAAAAAGTGACTACACTAGTCATACAAATTTATAACATTTGCTCAAAAAAATTCCCTTTAAGTTTAATAGACACACAAAAGCATCCACAGACTTGACAGTCGTTAGCTAATGTTAGCATAAATGCCATCATTACTATGTTGGCTTATGTTAGCATTATAGCAAACAATAAATCAATCCATACAGCAAATCGATTTTAGTAAGTGAAAATTAGCTAGAAAGCTAATGTTAGCTTAAATGTCATCATTATATTGGCTGGCTTCCATTCAGTAAGTCAACTTTAGGTTTCCAGTCAAAATTAGTGAGGAAACTAATGTTAGCTTAAATGCTATCATTATGTTACTCGGCAGGACAAATTGGCCAGTAGCCCAAACGGAGGGTG
The DNA here is from genome assembly GCF_051168715.1 of Poecilia mexicana. Taxonomy (NCBI): domain Eukaryota; kingdom Metazoa; phylum Chordata; class Actinopteri; order Cyprinodontiformes; family Poeciliidae; genus Poecilia; species Poecilia mexicana. Next base: position 28,901,336 of record NW_028263375.1, read on the forward strand.
AGAGATTTATAAAATACTCAGTGTAGAACGATGATACATGTCCTGTGTTGCCATTCATAAAATCCGATTTAAATTTAATCCAACTGAACATTTCTGGGAAAAGCTAAAAATGGCTGCCTACCATCGTTGCCCAGCCAGCCTAAGTGAGGTTAAGAGGATCTGCAGAGAACAATCTGAGAAAATACCCCTAATACAAATCTTCTACCTTTTTACAGAAACACCGTGAAAATTTAAGGCAGTGACTGCTCTCAAAGATCATTTAAGAAAATATTAAGCCAACACTGTGAATATTTGTTCTGCTCTGTTTAAATGTCAGCCAAAGTTCAATCCACTGCGCGTTTCCTGCGGGAGGAAGGAGCAGCTGTATCTCACCTAGGGCTGAAACGATTCCTCGAATGATTCGAGTACCTCGATTACTAAAATTCCTCGAGGAAAATGTACCTGCCTCGAAGCTTCGTTAATTTATGTTTTATTAGTTAGCGCACCGTGTTCCGGCCGGGACTTCATTTGCGTTGCGCGGAGCTCTCACTTCCGCCTCTGAGTTGTTGACAAAAGCCAAGTCTCAGCGGCATAAAGTCCAATCTTCAAGATTGGCCCATGGGGATTTTATTGATTGATGATAATGCCCGACTTTTTATCGTTTTTGGGGAACCAATAAGCATCCTTAAAATGACTGGGGGAATGCCTGGAGTACGGCAGCATTTCTCCTCCGGGGCTGCTGGTTGAAAGCGAACGGCGGGAAGAGCGCTGAGGTGAGCGGATAGCCTGAACAGGGCGGGCGGCTGAGTAGCTGATGCTTACCGTGTAAATGTAGCTTTACCGACGAACCGCACAATAAATTTCATATCCCGGTCTGAAGAAACGGGTGGCGGAGCGCATCGTACATGGCTAGTAGATGAGTTTCTGAGTGTGACCAGTGAAGGTGTCGTAAATATCCCGTATTGCTTCCCCCCGTGTTCGTCCCCCGGTCTAACGGTTCGTCAGTCCGCTGGTCTATTTCCTCCCCTCCACCCCATGTTCGTTCATTCGCCCTCTCCTCCCACTCCAGGCGGCATTTCCCGTATTTTCAAACCCAAAGCGTGACAGGTTAGGTGGCAAGGTGAGTTTAATTAATCTATTAAACTCACTGAAGATGAATACATAAACTAAAAGCTGGATTGTAGACATTTTTATAAGCATATTTGTGAGCCTGCCTCTTTGTTATTAAATTCAATATAATTTCAGATTTTTCTATAACTTTTCTTCTGGTTAACTTAGAAAGTGAGCTATTATTGTTACAGGTTAGTTTTCTAAGCTACAAAAAAGCAACTGTTAGGGATGCTCAAATATGAAAAATTGGACTGATATTGATATCTGATAGTAACACCGGTATTATGCCAGATTTACCAATATTTCATTTTATAATTTTTTTTATCCGATTACTCGATTAATCGTAAGAATAATCGATAGATTACTCGATTACTAAAATATTCGTTTACAACAGCCCTAATCTCACCTCAGCCTCTGGGGGGAAGAAAGTGCTGGTGACCCTGTACAGGTTCTCCGAGTTGACCTGGATGCTGACGTTGTTGAAGCGCACCTCGTGGAAGGTGAGCGTGTTCGCTCGGGGGCAGAGGTCACTCTCGCCAGCGTACGGAGAGATGGTGATTGTTCTTCCCAGCTGACAGCGGGGCAGGTTGTCGCTAACGGCACCATCCACATAATACTGAGAGGGATTAAAACTCACCCAGTAAGTGAACTTAATGTGGCTGATGTATTTGTTTCAATAAAAGTCTGCATCACTGGCAATAATGGAATTAATCTGGTTCATTTGACAACATTTCTGCACTTGGTGTTTTTCAGGGTGGAATGATTATACAGGAAAAAAATGTTACTGATCTGGGGGCATGGAGGACCTAGGCAGATGCTTAACTCGCATATGCCTTGGGCCGGATTTGATCTCAGCTTCCAGGATTCATTCATAATGTAACATGAATCAAATCTAATAAGATGCAACGTTAGCTTTATGTCTAAGGAGTGTGACTAGTCAAGTGTTGCAGGCGGTAGTAGGTAGGCTTGGTAGTTTACTCACCACTCCGCGGTAAGTGGGCGGAACGACACCACAGTAGAGCGGCACAAAGCAGCTGCATATGAGGGCCTGGAAAGAACAAGATTTCAGTGGCTCAGACACAATTTAACCCATAAAGAGTCGTGTCGTGTAAAGGATAGGTTAAAAAGTGGGAGACAAAACCACATCAAAATGCCTAAAGTACTTTTTCAATGTAATTCTGAGTCATGAAAACCAACTAGTCCTACACTACCAGAGTCATCCATATATTTACCTGAATGAGTTCCTCTCTGCTGTCGAACTGGGACACCAGCAGGTTCCTCCCGTCAGAGACTCTGGTCAGGGACAAGCTGAGCTTCCCGGACACTCGGAGGTGAGCGTCCTCTGGGAGTTTCTCCAGCAGCGACTCCTGCACCAGCTGCAGTAGGTTGTAAGCCGGGTGCAGGGGCCCCAGTTTGTGCTTCCTGGCCTCTTTGGCCATGTGCATCAAATCAGTGCAGCATTTATCTGCGCACACATCAAAGTGCAGCAATCAGATGCTGCGCAATTTGTCACGCAGCAGCCACAAACTTTAGAATACAGGAGAAATGTCGTAGGGTTGGGAAATTCAGGTGTAACAGCTGTAAAGTGGCAGGCAGTCAAGGTGTGTAGGTTGACACAAAAGTAAAAAAAAAAAAAAAAAAAAAGAAAAACAAAACTATTACTGTACATCAAAGACAAAATCACAACATAAAATACTGAAATGTTATCAAAAATAGCATAAAGCTGATTATTTTAAAAATGGTACAAAATGTAATACACGCAAACAAGAAAGATGTGCAAAAAACAGCAGAAATTCTATTTAAAATTAGAAACATTGTGCAAATGCTAACAGGGATGTGAACATCTATTGAGTTTGTTGGGAAGTGATGATTATAGTCCAGCAGAATATAATCATCACAGATAAAGAGCTGTGATGGTTCTAGATAAAGAGCTTTATCACTTTATCTGTCATAAAACTCCTTTGTGCACCATAGTGGAAAATTATTATAAGGTAATAATATATGTTAGTTGTACTGCCATATGTTTATCCTAAATTCTTGTATATTTTATTTGGACTACACACACACACACACACACACACACACACACACAAGGTTGGAAATTGTTTTGCTGCAGCTGCAGACTGTCTGTCCCCTGCTTTGGATTCCTGATCCCTGGTATAAAACTCATGTGTTGCCTCTGCCTTGGGAAGCTTTTCATTCGGCGCTTCTTCATTATTGACTGTCTTATAAGCTCTCTATATTGTGCACAATATACAAATAAACCTGCAGTGATTTCATCTAACAGTGCTTGGAATTTTTTTGTTTTTCCACAACACTTAGGATCTAAGCAGTCTGTTATGGAAGGAGCGTATTAGTATATTTTATGTGATATTTCAAAACTAAGTAGCACAAAGTAGGAGGACGATGGATGTATTATGTATTATTTTATCTGAAAAGTTTGGCATGATTTTATGTTTAGCTTCTTTCAGTCTGACAATAATACATAGGTCACACTTCATAGAGCTGCTCAGATATGGCAAACTGTCATGAAGTGTGTTGGTTGGTGGTGGTGAGATCGAACAGGACCCAGGATGTAGTGAAGTTGACGTCTTTAATAATCAAATATAGCTCTAAACAGTCCAAAAACATACAACACGGCAGAGTGGAGACAAAAACTCAGCACTGGCAGCAACTAAACAAAGACTGACAAAATAAGAGCCATGCCGCCACAGGACTTTCCAGTTCTACTGTGACGGTCTAAACTAATAAGAGCCAAGCCGTCACAGGACTTCCCAGTTCTACTGTGACGACTTAAACGAGGCTACAAAAAACGACTTACTTGACTGACTTACGACGAACGACACTGACTACGACAACGACCCGACGAGGAACACAGACAACAGGTGGGTTTAAATACACACGGGGTAATCAGGGGAATGAGACACACCTGGGGAGCAATCAACGGGGAGGACAGGACAGAGACTCACAGGAAAACAGGACTGAACACAGAAAACTCAAAAATAAACATACAGAAGAAACACGGAACATAACACAAACAATATCCTTTACAAGATAAATACAAAATGATATCTGTAGCAAAAAGAAAACGGAAACACTGAATGAATTTTCTAGTAGAGACAGATTCCCCCCAAAAAATGACTTGTAGCCCTTACAAAAGGAGATTCTGCATGTTTCACTGCTTTATTTGTAAAACATTTTTGAAAACCAGAGAATCTGGTTCTGTTTATATTACAAAAAGCTGCAAAATGTTGTCAATTGGCCCCTCATAAGTAACTGTAACTAAACAGACTGAACTTTAGGCTACCATTCTAGTAGCCTTTGAGTCTAAAATATATATATTCTGCAAAACACAATAAATATGGCAAAAGGAATTTTAAAATCCAAAATTATTCCTCCATTTGGCTTTCCAACAAGGTCATGATTTATAAATGCACTCTAAACATTTACAGAGAACGTGGTAAATGTCATAAAGTAGTTATAGACAGTTTGTAATAGTTTGGAAAATGAATTGAGATGAAAAATATTTTTTGTCGCCGTTAGAGATTCATCTCAGTAGTTCATCTTGGTGAATAAAATCCGCACAGAACTATGCAATTAACTAATAGATTGTATTTATTTATTTTTTATTTATTTATTTATTTTTTTTTAGACTTTATCAATAAATGAACAGCAGAGAATCCCCACTCACCCAGGGGGATTCCCAGGGTGATAATGGCGGCCATCAGGGCTCCTGCAGAGGCTCCGTAGATTTTCGAGGCATCTCGAATAAAGCGAGGAAACCGTTCGAAGATACAGCTGATGACCCCGACGTAATAAATTCCCATAAACCCGCATCCTGCAAAGGAGATGCTCCACTCTTTATTCGGGTCAAACATTTTCTAAAAACGCTACCTTCCGACATAAACTCCAAATTACAACCGGGGGGTGTTAAAACCCAACCTAATGAAATGTTCAACCAGGTGTCAACCTTTGGATTTCACCTGCAATCAACATCCAAAGGTTGAAAGAGCAAGTCCCGCTTTGGGCACGTTCCTATTGGCTGAATAAAGTCACATGGTTCCCGGGATCGGGAAAGGCCTCGCTGCAAAAAGGGGGCACTCAGACTGAAGACATGAATCATTTGCTTTGGAAATGTGACACCAAAAAAACTCTGGGACGATATCATGAACCTTATACTTACGATTTCCCCACAAACTCTTCTCAGTTTTGAAACTGTTATTCTTGGCTTTTCTGCTTTGGACAAGAAGAACTGTGATACTTTTTTTTTTGTCATCAACCTTTATACATAAAAGCAAGTTAAGCAAAAACAAACCTTTATTCTCTATCTTCATTAAAGAATTGAATATGTACAATCATCTCTATGTCTTCTAATAATCCAAAAGCCACGAAAACCGTAAATTTATTACGAAAAATTAATATCTTGTAATTCTCTCTAGATGATTTTCTTGTTGCTGTATGTATAAAATCCCCCCGGCATATTTTATTTTTTATTTTGTTTATTGTATCAAACATTTCTTGTGCAGAAGCAGCAAAAAGTGTTCAAGAAAAATGAACAGTTCAGAGAAGTCGACAAGTGATCATTATCCTAGACTTATTGAAATTGGTTTAGAAATTGGAAAAATTGATAATGAAAGTATAGAAAGATGGGTATTTGGAAGTGCAGATTGGGAAAAAAAGTGATAAAGAAATGCAAAAGGTTAATGTAGATTTGGATGTTGATAATGTACATTTTTCTATTTGTGAAGCCAGTTTAGGGGCTGAATGCGAAACAATCCAAAGGAAAGGAGGAAAATATAAGAAGAAAACTGTACCATGGTGGACAATGGAATGTGATGTTGTAATTAAATCTCGAAATAAAGTTTTTAGATTGTTAAAGAGAAATCAGAATTTTCAGAATTTTATTGAACCCCTGAGACCGACTCATCGAATCCCTGGGGTTCGATCGAACCCAGGTTAAGAACCACTGTTTTAGACCATCACGAACCACACTCCATACCAGTAAGTGGCGGTAATGCTACTAACAGTTTGTTGCCAACCGCCAGTAAAACCGACAAGAAGAAGAAAAGAAGAACGTACTTTCTGTTTACTTGTCGGGATGTGCGACTCTACTCGTTTTACCTTCTGACTAAGCAGACGTTTTTCCCCAAGACGATGATTCCTGTGGTGGATTTTAGCGTCTACAACCTGAGTAAGAAAGATGCTGATGGGAAGGAGCTGCAGAGTCTGAGTGAGGAGCTGAAAACCGCATTTTCTCAAGTCGGGTTTGTTTTTCTCAAAAACACTGGGATTTCGCAAGAGGAGGTGAATCCAGCCGAGAACACTCACATACTCTGACTGTATCCTCTAAACTGCTGCCGTCGTGTTTACAGACAGAAAACTATAGCGGGTTGTGCACCTGTTGATCGCGGGAAGGTTTTGAGTCGATCTCGACAATAGGTGACAAACTGAACGTTGCTGTTCTGTCAGATCAGCATACGTTGTGAGATAGTCATACGCTTAGCTCAGACATGTATACGTTGTCATTACCATATGATTTTATTTAATCAGCAACATAGGATCATGACGTAGATCATCATACACTTTGTTATTAACAGTTATATGGCATCCTGACTTAGCGGTTAAGTAGGTTAATGAGTTTTACAAGGGCCTGTGTTGTAATTGACTGCAGCCAGACCTGCTTTAAATACACTTTGAAACCACGACAACGCATGTATATTTATCTAGTTATCATATTATGTCATATTATAAACAATTTAATGACGTCATAACTTGTTGTGTATGCTGAACTGACAACTCCACTGACGGTCGGACTTCTTAATGCGCATGCGCGGGCATGCGTACTGACTGCATGTATGCTATCCTGACAATTTCACCTACCATATTTTCCGGACTATAAGCTGCTACTTTTTTCCTACACTTTGAACATGCGGCTTTTCTGTGGATTTTTCTTCAACCACCAGGGGGCTCTTTAGCAGGAAGTGAATCATTGGAAGTCAAAATTGGAAATCAAAGAATAACGCGCTAATTTTCACTTAGAACAAGCACATGCTAGCAGCAGGCACGACGGAGAAATGTTTTCAAACTCATATGATGCAGCATCTAAGTTGAGGAGTGTCGATCTGGCAGTACAGGATGGACATAAAGCCGCTGCATGTAAACTCGGCGTGAACAAAACCGGATTTGGAGACGGAGAACTGCGTCCTTAATATATCCAGCAGTTATTAGAACGCAGCCCTCTGCTGCCGTCTGCTGGATCCTTATGGAAAACCGAGAGCGGCAGAGATACCAGCGGCCTGCAGCCCGGTGCGGCTGATATATGTAGGGCAGGGGTCCCCAAACTTTTTCCTGCGAGGGCCACATAGCTGTTCCTTTCTGTGTTCGGGGGCCGGTCTTAGTTTTTGCAGTAAAAAAAACAAAAAAATTCTTGTCTAGGGGGGGGGTTGTTCTGTATTTGAAACTGTCGAGCGGAGGGGGGGGGGGGGGAGAGGACGACACATTCGCGCTTTTGGATAGATTTTTACCCAGAATGCAAATGGAAAAAACCGTGAGTGAAACGGTGACTGTCGAGTATATATTCCATTGAGGGGAAGTAAGTTTCACATTTGCTCAAAAGCCCCCTGGTGGTTGAAGAAAAATCCACATATAAACCGGAAAATACAATATATGAAAAAAAACACTGAATGCTCTCTGGTATGAGCAGGCGGGCCGGATCCGGCATTGTTCAGGGGGCCGGACCAAATGACGTGGCGGGCCGGATCCGGCCCGCGGGCCGTAGTTTGGGGACCCCTGATGTAGGGGGACAAGGGGCTTCAAAAAAATTAAAGGTACGGTTTGTAGTATGGTGCGCTCATAGTCCGGAAAATACGATAATTGGTCTTAAAAGATTTTTTTGAAAATGAATTATCTGCAAATAACGCCATCTTTGAGTGTCTTTGCTGTAGCAGTGACTAGAGGCGTAATCATGTAATTTTATTATCACTAGATGGCAGTAGGCACAGAGCATTTTACATTAAAACAAGAGTATTAGTGATGCGCAATTTGAAATAAGAAATGTAAAATATGATAAAAGTAAATTTTTGTGTTTATTTGATTCCTATTCAAGACACTTTGATAAGAATGACTATATATGTAATATAGGCGGCTACAGAGTATCTTTGTTTACATTTTTGGTTGGTGGTGTGCCTCGTGATTTTTTTCAATTAAAACAATGTACCTTGGCTCAAAAAAGGTAAAAAAAAACACTGTCGTAACAGACTGAATGTTATGTTTTACGTAATCTTTGCTTGGCTTGCGGGGCGAAGGCGGTTGCCACGACAACGGGTGTACTTAAACGACAAAGAGAGTAAAAAGGTGCGAGTGGTTTTGAGTTGATTATTTTACCTTTGCTGTCACAGCCGCTGAAGTTTCTGAACGTTCAATAAACGACAAACTTGGACTAATTACCTCGTTCGTTTGCGAGTATACGTCACACCAAACATCAAATAGGACAAATATATTTCATAAAGTTTTAACAAACAAATGGTTTCTACCGCGATAATTATGTAAAATTAAATTAATTATCCAACTTCAGAAGATTTGCCTTTAACTTTACTGGGCTCTTTGGTTCCTCCTATCAGTCTGTAGTTCCTCATATTGAGGTCAAGAAACCAAAGTTCAGATCTACCATAACTGACTGCTGACGTCGGGTTTGCAAACAGCTTCTGACTGAGAAACCAGTAACCTCCTCCCAGTGTCTGAATCTCACTGAGGAAGAAATTGCGTTAGGTTTATCACTTTATTATTTCTGCTATATCTGATGTATATTCGCATATAAAATAAGTCAATAGAGTTTAATTTACAATTTTTATGTCTTCGTGTCATAAGGTAGATCTCAGCCGGCTGGTGAGATAAAAAGTAGATCTTGGTCTCAAAAAGTTTGAGCGCCCCTGCTCTAAAGTGAAATATGCATTTCATATGTGGCGTGTCTTTAATAGGTGGATCGTGTCATGGAGTCGTCCAAGAGGTTTTTCCTGCAGCCAGAAGAGCTGAAGAAGCAACTCAGCAGGGGTAGCTTCCCAAACAGCAACAACCACGGCTGGGTGTCGATGGAAACCGAGAGGTAGATCATCCAGATACGAGATAAGGAAGATACGACAAAAAAAGACACTAATATGCATTAAAAAAAAAATAATAATAAACTTTTGTCAGAATCCCAAATTTCGTATGCACGTTTTCGTGATTTGATGTGACAGACCAACACAGTGTAGTGCGCAATAGTTTATATATCACAGACTTCCGTTTTAGCACTTCCGCATTTTTTTTTTCACTTCCGCATTTTTTTTTCACTTCCGCATTTTTTTTTTTTTTGCCACATAGACGAGAAGGACTTCGCTGCAGCAAACAGAAAGGTGCGGGGACGGACCACTGTCAGTTTCATACCTTATTTGGAAATGGGACCATTGCACTCCGGAAGTGAAGGCGGAGCTATTTACTCTATTATCCGTGGCTTCCCGTTTTTATTTTCTTTTGAAATCTGTGATATATTTTCACCTTTAGGAAGGAGTTTTAGTCTCAGAATGTATTTGAGCTTCTCTCTTTTATTTACTTCAGTGCAGCTCACAGTTTTTAACAAATTATGTAGCTTTCGGTGGACTTCTAAATCTGCTCCTTAGTCACATCTTTTAGAGCCTGCTACTGCCTCTAGTGGCATGGGGGTGGTAACACAACTAATCTAATTACATGACTACTGTATTTTCCGGATTATAAGCCGCACCCCCCAAATTAAAAAAAAAAAAACAACAAAAAAAAAAAAACAACCCAGTAAACATACACGTATAAGCCGCACCGGACTATAAGCCGCAGATATCACTGGCGCTCTACGTTTTCCACAATGATGCAGCAGCACGCAGCAAAGGGGGGCGGACACCCAAAATTTGAGTCATAACAGGTCAATTGAATATCACATTTATTATGGTTGAAAAAGTTTAGATTTAACTGAACTGATTGTGAGGGTGTATGAGTTTGAAGAGAAAAATCTCCTTACTGTCTGCTACTAGCATGTGCTAAATGAAAATGGGCGCTTTCTCCTTCTGCTTCTTCTTTAGATTTCAACGGCAACTTGCATCCATTATTTCCATTATTGTTGCAGTACTGCCATCTATTGGATCCTAATATCTATACCTCAGATTCTCATAATGATCTCAGTATTATTTAAAAAACGAAAAATCTTCTTTTTCCCCTCAATGCTATTTAACTGATCAACAACATTCTCAAATTTCAATTCCCTATTAAAACCTAATTCTGTTTTAATGGGCAATTTCTTCTTTTATTTCCACTTTTGACTTCCAATGATTCACTTCCTGCTAAACAGCCCCCTGGTGGTTGAAGAAAAATCCACATATAAGCCGCACCGGACTATAAGCTGCATGGTTCGAAGTTTAGGAAAAAGTAGCGGCTCATAGTCCGGAAAATATGGTAAATCAGAATAGCACAAAGTCTTTATTATTTACTATTAATTTTTGCATTACTGGCACCATAAAAGATAAATTCTTATAAAACACCATATTATTTCATTTTCTTAAGGCTGTAGAGCACCACTACTCGTGGCCATTGTAGAACAGAGGATAGAGGGAGGGAAATTCAAGGTTTTTACATTTTGGAAAAAAAAATCTGAAAAGTGTGGCTTGCTTTTGTACCCCACCTCTAAAGTGCAGCAGGGCCGAGCGCAAATCGTGACACCACACCTACTAATGGCACTTCCAGTGGCAGGTGTGACACCTGCCACAAGTGCCACTGCTTTCGGGTCTAGCTGTCAGTGTTGCCACTGACTTAGGCAAATGGACTACATATCCCATGATGCTTTATTACTAGTAGAAGAAGAACTTAAAGACAGACGAAGAAGACACAATTTAATAAGAGTTTTTTTTCGCAGAAAGACTTATGTTAGCTGAATTCCTACACGTTTTGTATATCATGTATGATTCGTTCATCCTATTTATTCACTAAAGTTCATCTGAATAATCCAGCCGACTCCTTTCGTCTTTGTATTAATCAAATACACAGCAGGTATCAGGGATGCCATTGGTTTCGGCACCTTTGTAACAGCTGAGTCTGGCTTCCACTAGAGCTGCCGTTAGGTGTCCAGGATGTTTCAGAGCTGTCACAACTGGTGCCGATGTTTTGGGGGATGGCAATGACAGTTTTTTGAAAACGTGTTACTTATAATGCGTGTTTATAAAAAAAAATTCAATGGTAATTGGTTATTTATCCATTTAACACTTTGAATATTTTTGACTGAGTTTAATTCAAGCAAGATGGCCAATTGAATATACTATAAAGTGTCACTATTACAGTGGAACCTGTCACTATGTTCAAGGACACATCTGGTTAATCACACATCACTGATAGTTAATAGGACTTTTTACTTAATCAAAATGACATTCAACCCTTGCCCATGTTTATATCGCAGAACAGTGGCTGACATGGTGCAACAGGAAGCCAAATGTTGCAACTGGATAATAGTAATAATAATCAGACTCTGTAAGCTATGCTAATTAGCGTATATTGTAGAAATTAATAAAGTTTGAAAAATAAATTTAAGCTTAATGATCATAATTTCTCATGGAGGAATAATAAGTTATTTGATCCTGATGTAGTAAATTCACACGTTGACTAAACATGAATTTTACAGCAGACTTCAAATTGCTGTTTAAAGTATTTACATACAATGGCTAATAAATATTGACAAATCAATTACTATGCATATACTTTGTGACATAAACTTGAAAAAATGTTGAAACATATCTGCCAAATAAAATAATATGTAAACAGCACAATTTTCTTTGAAAAAAGCATTTGCATCTTAAGTATAACCCAAAGTAATTTTTATTTCCAAAAATATGTAACAATCTTGTTCTTAATGCTGCTTAGGATTCACACATTGTCAAATTTTTTGAGGTGTAAATACTTTGTGTTTTGACTCATCAATATTCAATATTGGTGTAAAAAAATTTGAAGGTGGTTTAACTTGAAAGTGAAAGTCCTCCTGCTGCCTTGAAAATGCTATTGAAATGCATTTTGTAGCTCAGATTTTAGTCATTTTCTCATCTTTGAATAAGAAAACTTTGAAGACAATGAACAGAACCAGAAACAAACACAGAGAAGCAACCTTCATGTATGCCACACAAATCTGTAATGAACTTGACAAATAATGAAAAATAGCGGGGATTAAATTTAATAAATAAAAACAAGTAATAACTATTTAAAACTGGTTAACAGGCATTTTTGGAAAATTATGATAACATGTTTCTTTTTTTAAAAATTGCATTATCTTAACAAAAAACAATGAAAGTTATAGTGGCTGCCTGGTCTATTAGATAATAGACCAGGCAGCCACTATAACTTATGACATCCTGTGCACTGTCATGGAACCATGCTGAACATAATGTCACTCTGGAATTGTCAATATCTCATGTTGCCACTGTCACAAATATTAACTAATAAGTCAATATTAGTGAACTTACCCGGTTTAATAATCAATAGCATTATATTAAGGTCACTGTATGAAAATAATTATAATCCGGAATTGACAGGAGCTTGTCAGCACTGACATACCATGGCAACCGAGTATCAGTTGTAGTGGTAGGTACCTAGTGGTAGCTATTATCAGCTGTTGCAGAAGAGGTCCCATCTGACAGTGCAGGAGTTGTCTTTCTCCGTTAAGTCTGAACACCGGCTGTATATTTAAATATGTATGATAATTATGTTGTAATTAAGATATATTTTATTTCTATTTGTTTGAACTAAAGTTATTCATATGCTACATTCTGTTTGAAACAGATAGAGAATGAGGTTAGCAGCCTGTGGCACCCATGGCCACCTTACTTGTGCCACCTTACCCAGTGGTACTTTAAAAATACAACTGTTTATAAATATGGCTGCATGTATAAGGTTTCCAGTAACAAAACAGCGTGTTATGAAAGATTAAATGTTCAAATACGTCATTGTGCCTGTTAAACATATAATGCTGAGTGGAGCAGTCGAACGCTATAAGATGGCCGCCCTAAATCTCGTCAGCAAAAATAGGCGAGAGCGGTCCGTGAGGCGTGGGAGGTGCCAGTATGAGGTCGTGGCAACCCTTGGAAGGTGCCGAAGTCAGCCGAAGTCAGTGGTAACACTGACAGCTAGACCCAAAAACAGTGGCACTAATGGCAGGTGTCAGATGAAGTGCTAGTACGAGGTGCCGAGGTCAGCCGAAGTCAGCCGAACGCAGTGGCAGCACTGGCAGCTAGTCCCGAAAGCAGTGGCACTTGTGACAGGTGTCACACCTGCCACCGGAAGTGCCATTAGTAGGTGCGGTGTCACGATTTGCGCCTGCTGTCTCTCCTTAAGTGCCACATAAAATCCACTAATACCCGTTTAAATCCGGCATTGTTTGAGAACACTTGAGTGGAAAAAAAAACATGGAATGAAGACCAAAGAACTCAGCAGACAAGTCAGGGAGAGAGTTGTGGAGAATTTTTAAAGAAGGTGAGGGTGTTGTAACAAAATAGTCAACTTTAAACACCACAATGAATATTTTTATACCCATCAACTGAACATGGAAACACCACTAAGAGATGACAGTCCACCTGAACTGAGCTGATTAGGTGAAAAAAGGACACATAGGAAGTCCTAAAGCTTTTATTTGGATCTTTTTGGCCTACAAGTGTATTGGAAAACTAATACTGCATATTACTCTGAACACAGGATGGTTTTACAAAGTATTTACTCAGGGCTGGGTACACACCAGTCAATCAAATTTTATTTATATAGACCTTCATAACAGTCACTATTGAGCCAAAGTACTTAACGTTTGTGCAAAAATTAAGCAGTCAGACTAGAATACAGACAGGTAAAAAGAACAATTTAACAATATTGGTAAAATGCTACTATGTGCTAAAAGTTGTAGCTTAGGTTCAAGAGGGAATGAATTCCAGATTGAGACCAGCTACACAGTTTGAACTTTGACCCAGGGGCCTTCGTCAGTTGTTGGTCAGCAGACCATAGAGCTCTGACTGGGCAACATCACGTAAGTAAGAAGGTGCAACGCTGTAAGCAACTTTAAAAACAAACATCAAGATTTTGAAATCAACTCCACTTACTAGGAGCAAGTGGAGGGAGTGAAGTACAAGACTGATGTGACTGTGTCTCTCCTACTGTTAGTCAACAGGTGAGCAGCGGCATGCTGGACACCTGGTTTATTCCAACACAAAGTGCACTACAAGGGTTTAACTTCACCAGAAGTCAGGGCTGAAACAACACAATCGACCTGCTTGTCAAATTTGGTAACGTGGACCACATGGAAAAGTTCAAGACTGATTTTTAATCCAGATTAATTCTTTTACAGGTTGAATCCGAGCCAGCCAGGAGACCTAAAGGAGGCATTTAACCTGACATCATTTCACCCTGACATAGTAATGACTCACTAAGTATTTTGTTCAGCATGCTTCTCTGTAAAATTGCAAGTGCAAACTTTGGGAAACTCAGCACTTTGGGTCACTGCAAAATCTTCCGGTCAGGCTAGTCAGTCCTCTGTTCTACAGAAATGGCCGTCATCAGACGCCGTGGGGGATTTCCGAGAGATCCTCACAGCGTTCTTCCATCGCTGCAAAGACCTGAGTCTGCGGGTGCTGAGGGTGATGGCCCAGAGCCTGAGTCTGGACCCGGACATATTCCTGAGTGCGCATCGATTCATAGGAAGTAGGTTTTTCACACTCTCTCAATGCTTTGGTGGACAATGAGGTCGGTGGGAAAGGTGCACTTCATAGAAAATCATGAAACTTGTTCAACAGGATGTGCGTACGACGGCGTATTAGGGCAGTTGTAGGTAGAAAAAAAGAGGGGATTAAATTTCCACCAAAAATTCAAGATTTGTGATTAAGCTCAGAAATTTTCTCGATAAACTTGGACATTTCTGAGATTAAAAAACATGAAAAAAAATCTCAGATATTCAACATTTGGAAATTTCTGAGTTTGAAAAGTTGGAATATTCTTGACCTCTGAAACTAAAAAATGTCCAAGTTTTTCTATAAAATTTCTGAGATTGAAAAGCTGAAAATTTGCTAGAAAAGTCTAAAAAAAATTTAGATTAATCTCAGAAAGTTTTAAGGGAAAAAAATCACATTTCTGACATTTGGACATTTTCTAAGTTTCAAAACTCAAATTTTCCACTTTTGAAACTCAGAAATTTAAAAATTCTCTCTGGAAAATTTCTCCAATCAAGCTAAAAATGTCTGAGTTTTTTGTAGCAAATCTTCAACTTTTCAAACTTAGAATTATGTGAATTATTATTGTGTGAATTATCTGAGCTGATATGTATTTAGAGAACTGCTGTGTCTCCTGCAGCTGATAAGAACGGCACAACGCTGCGGACTCTCTACTACCCTTCAGTGAAGAGCGAGACGGCGAAGGAAGGTCAGGTGCGATGTGGGGAACATTCTGACTACGGAAGCATCACTCTGCTTTTCCAGGGCTCTGAGGGTCTGCAGGTAATTCCAGGGATCAATAGTGAAATGTATCAATTTTTACCCCAAAGAAGGCGTAGCTCTTTTCTTGACATCTCCCTTTGATTTAAACTTATTAGATTATAGTAATAATCTAATCAAAGCAACTTATGGAAACTGACTGAGGTCATTTATTTTTTATTTTACTAAAGCATTTCATTTGTTTTTGCCATGTTATGCGTCTTATTCCAGGTTTGCACTCGCGCAGGTGAGTTTATCTCGGCTCCCTGTATCCCTGGAACCGTCCTGGTCAACATCGCTGACCTGATGCAGCGCTGGACGAGTGATCAGCTCATCTCTGTGGTAAATTAAAAAGATTTTACATGTTTTCTTCTTCTTCAGAGGCTAAAATCAAAGCAAGGGTGTCTAAAGAGCGGCTCGGGGGTCTAAGTGCGGACTTTGAAATGACTTTGATGATGCTCCTGGGTCAAAAATTGAGAATGCCACGAATTTTGTTCAGCAGTCCAGGCGGTCAATGCTGCAAGGACACTTTTAAAAAAGAAAATTGGTGTAAAATGTTCTCTGAGGTTAGGCCTTTTAAAAAACTTGGTGACAAATGAAGGTCTTCCTATAATCAAAAACAAAATAAATATTCTGTATTAATGCCCTGTCTTGCTTTGAATTAAATCTTACAGTAAATCACAAATATCCAGTCATTTTCATTTAAAAACAGTCTTTGGTGAACCCGTCTATTAAACCCAGCAAAATAAAGGAATCATTTCATATCAGATCCACTTCCTGTTTTAGTTACTGAGAACATCCAAGAGCATTTTTCCCCCAAATCTGTAATGATTACTACTACACATCATTTTCTTCTTTTTTTTAATTTTTTTATTTTATTTTAATTTTGTTAAGAATTTTTGCATTAAGTAAAAATTAAAAGTACATTTTGTGGCCCGTGATTACTTTTAACTTTACGATTCTGAACCTGTACATTTCTGAAATAAAGTCTTTATCATTGCTAGATTTAGCTTTAATGCTAGCACATATAGGAGCACAGCTTGCAAATATACACAATAAACCTCAGAGGAAGACTTTTTATTGCTGTGGCAGAAACTCAAACTGAAAAGCGTGATCAAATCTAAGGCTTTTTAGAGCTCTTGTTTCATTCAGTTATATTTTGTACAGTGGGGTACAATGTTTATTGACATATTTGACATTTTATTAGAGCAACGTAGCTGTGGGAAAATATGCAACGCTTGAAGTTTGGGTCAAAGTAGTTTGTAATATTGCTTTCTGTCTTTTCAGCGTCATCGGGTTTTGCTGCCCCCTGTTGGAAACTCCAGCACTCGCCAGTCTTTGGCTTACTTCGTCCAGCCGGACGACGAGGCCCTAATCACCTGCTGCGACGGCTCAAACAAATATCCTCCCGTCACCGGAGCCGGCTACCTTGAACAGCGTTTCAGTGAGACGTACGGAAGGAAGTGAAGAAAGACGCTCATCTCTCTGCTCAAACGTTGCACAAATGACAAAACTCTCCATTACATTATGTCACACACATACATGGTTTCTACAGGTTTCACCTGTAGAAACATTTTCAAAAGACATTTTGAAATAATTATGAATGGAATCTAAGATGTATACATCTACAGACATGTACAAATTTCATCCAGCCAACTCTCAATAAATTTATACTACTTGCGCGTCATGCCATGATATGATGAGAGATGCTAAAAAGCTAGCCAGCTAGCAAGGGCATCTCAGCAGCTCGTTAGCTGCCGCGGTAACTTCAACAGTCTCGAGTCACAGAATGCAACGGAGATGTCAGAGTGCAACTCGAACTTTTGCCTGACAGAAAAGTTTCCCAATGAAAAGAAAAAAGGAATAAAATATACTTAATATATGAGATACAAGATTAAATCCTGCCAAGACAAAATTTAAGAACTGTGATTATGTCACATGACACTTTAGATTCCACAATGGCTTCACATCTGATTTGGATTGAATTTGATGTAAATTGCTCATTTTCTGTTGTTGTTGTTGGCCAGTGTTGAAAAAAATTTAATTATGCTGGTTTTAATGATGTTTAACTTTAGCGCATTTTGAAACGTTAGATTCTTCCTGATTGTTTTGAAGTTGATGTAAAAATAATGTTTGTTTTAACCACAAAATGACTACACTCAGGAGCAAATGACATATCCCCAAGTATATGAGAGCAGCTCATCAATATAGCAGCTACGTAGCCTGACGTAAAAACATTTTGCTAGACAAAGTCAAACATTGAGAAGTTTTAATTATTGTTGTCAAACAGCGTTTTGAAGCCAAAAATACCTCAGAAATATACAGAGCCAACCAAGAGAATCATCTCATTTAATGTTTAAACTCAGTTTCATATAAATACAAATGGTGTAGCATAAATGTTTGGCTGTTGAACTGGACCACTATCAAGCTAATTTTCTATAAACAGCTTTATAAATCTTTTACATTACATTACCAAGGCACATTAAAACAAACCTTTATCTCGGCCTTTTTCTATGTTCCTCTTTCTTTTCTCCCTCCCTGAAGGATAAGTCCTTTTTTGAGACATTGTTTTTCTTACTTCTCACCGGAGCTTCGGACATTTGGATGCGCACTGCACTGCGGTTCATGTTACTGGCAAAGCGTGCTGTACCTACCGCGGCCACCAGGGACCCCAAGAGCAATTTATTTTTTCTTTTATCCATAAAATAATGATTTCTACATACATTATCAAATATATATTACTATAAAAACAAATCAGTTCATAGTGAAATTGTATGTTTTTGATATTATAATGGCAGAAATTTTTACTAAAAAAAGAAAAAGAAGGAAAAAAAAATCAGCTCCACTAATCGGGCCCCTTAGTGGCCCTGGGGCCCTAAGCGGCTGCTTAGTTTGCTTATGCCTTGGGCCGGCCCTGGGCCTCAATTTAGGTTAGATGTAGACTCTTGGTTTAATCAATACATAACTTAATCGTAGAACACTTTTCTTGGATAATGATCACGATCACATTCTTAACAAGTGTGTAAGTCATACATTAATCTGAAAATGTTTTAATCATTATAATCAAAGAAGTTGAAAACTAATCAGAAAATGTTGAGTGTAACAGATGTTTTGGTATTGAAACTGCTCATGTCACACACAGTGTGGCAGTTAATACGAAGGAACGTCTTCGTATTTTTGTATTTTTCTGTGGTAATTAATTTCTTCTTTGTGGGTTTGGTTTCTGATGATTATGTTGAGCTGTTGATGTGATTTTATGCATTTGATTTTTTTAATAAATTCTGGTTGATTGTGAAGTTGAACAGTGACCGTTTGTCTTTATGGTTTCACTTTTACACACAACATTAACTGACCTGGGGAGACAAGTTAACAACGAGCAACAGGTAGAAAATATTTCGTTTTTCTCAACATTGTGTGCAACAGATAAGGAGCGTAAATCGTGGCAGAACAGGGTGGAGCAGTTCAGAGTGTTCTAGCAGCAGAAGTTAAAGGTGAAACATCTAGTACTAATGAGAAAACACAACTCCTTAAGTGATTAGCAGCCAGGAGTGTTTTATGCAGGACAGGATTTGGAAGGTATAGTTTGTGTGTATGGGAATAGTTGGTGGGGTTTGCAATGTCTTAGGATGCGAGGATGAGAGATAAAAGTATGAAGTCTTCACTCAGACACGACCTCCTCCTGTGGACTTATTGCTGTTCGTGTTTGTGGGCGAGTTGTGTCTCTGTTTGGCCAAATGCACTGATTTAATAAATGTCTTGTGATTTTATATTCTGGTTTGTGTCTCATTTTTGTGTCTTGCCTGAAATATCCTAGACCCGGTTAGAGAGACTGTTTTCTGAAGCGATGGTTGATTTTGTCTCACAACAACATACATTTTCTACAGGTTTCACTTAATCAGTTAAGACGTTTTAAAATAATTCTGAATGGCATTTAATATATATATATATATATATATATATATATATATATATATATATATATATATATATATATATATATATATATATATATAAATATAAATATATACACATATATATGTAAATTTATACTACTTACCCATGCCATATTATGAGAGACGCTAAAAAGCTAGTCAGCGGTAGCCTCAACAGTCTCGAGTCACAGATTATGATATAGATGTCGGAGTGCGACTCAAACTTTTGCCTGACAGAAAAGTTTCCCAATAAAAAAAAAAAAAAACATGGAATAAAATATACTTAATATATGAGATATGAGATTAAATAATCCTTCCAAGACAAAATTTAAGACCTGTGATTACGTCACGTGACCCTTTTGATTCCACAATGGCTTCACAGCTGATTTGGATTGAATTTGATGTAAATTGCTCATTTTCTGTTGTTGTTCGCCAGGAAAATAAATTAAGAATGTATTTTAAGATAACACGTAAATGATGCAAATACACAAGCGTTACACTTGCAAGGTCATTCATTTAATTAGTAACAGTCAAACCATGTACACCATGACATCATTCCACAGGACACTTATCAATGAAGACAAAAAAATAAATGTTTTATCAGTTTTCTGTTATGCCGCAGTCTTGCTGTACCTTTTGTGACAGCGACATTGAAACAACAGATCATCTCTTTTTCTTTTGTCTGCGGACTGGAACATTTTGGGGAAACTTTCAGGACTGGATCTCAACAAAACTTTTCCTACACCATCCCTTAAAAAGAGAGGATAGAATATTTGGAACCACCCACAGGGACAGAAGAACCGACCTCATACTTAACCTGATGATTCTCGCCAAATTCTTCATCCACTCCTGTAAATGGGGAAATAGAAAAGCTGACTTTTCAGCCTTTAAAAAACGTCTAATGAACAACCACTTCAGAACCTTAAAACTGATTAAATACAAGCATGGAACACAGCTCTTGGATGCCTTGATCTGAATTTATTTGAGAACTAGTGCCTCTTTGTCTTTTTCTGTTTGTTTTTGTCATTCTGCTTTCCCTCTGTTTGATGTCTGACAAATTTTATTTATATTTTTATTTTACTTTTTTTATTGTTATCTTATGTATGTGTGCCTTAGGCCTATAATACTTGACTTCTTCATGTATGTACATGCCATGTGACCCTATACAATTGTTCAAAATGCTTAATAAAAAAAAATTAAAAAAGAATTTGTTCAGAACTATGAGCTGCGCTGAAGTAAATAAAAGTGAGAAGTTCAAATACATGCTGAGAGTGAAAAAAAAACGGGAGACCGCGAATAATACAGGAAATAGCGCCCCCTTCACTTCCGGAGTTCCTAAACTACGTCAAAAATGGGAATTCATGAAGTACAAGATCAGACAATTTTCTATCTCATTCAGTAAACAAATTTAAAAAGAACCATGAGTCTCCAATCAGGAATCTCAAACATTATTGCAGAATCACAATCTGGCTTCTTAAAAGGAAGGTCAGTCCACAACAATATTAGACTGGAAAAGGACCTGATTGAATATTGGGACATGATCAAAGATGATGGCTTTATTCTTTTCCTTGACTTTTATAAAGCCTTTGAGTCGGTGGAACACCAATTCTTATTCTCAGTTCTTGAACATTTAGGTTTTGGAGCAAACTTTATTAACTTAATTAGAGGTCTATATCAAAACATTAGTAGTTGTGTAATTCTATCCAAGGGCACCACAGCGAGATTTAACATTCATGTTGGAATTACTCAGTGGTGTCCCATTTCCCCACATCTCTTTAATGTAGATGCAGAAATGTTAGTAATCCATCTTAAAAACTGTGCAGACAATGAGAAATTAGACATTTTCTGTACAGAATTAATCATTAGCCAGTTAGCAGATGACACCACCGTTTTCTTAAAAAAAATCACAAGCAGGTTCCAATTGTAATTGACATAAACAAACTTTTATCAGAGGCTTCAGGACTAATGCTTAATTTAAAAAAAATGTGAGCTTATAGCCATTCATGACACTTCCCTAAAAGAAATATCTAGCATTACAATTAAATCTGAAATTAAATACTTGGGAACTGTTATAACCAAAACCAAGAATCAACCTTAACTATTGAAAACAAGATTGAAGAATGTAAATTCAAACTTAACTCATGACTCCAACAAGACCTTTCTGTTTTAGGACGAATTTACTTATATCAAAAATGGAAAGTTTGTCAAGATTAATTTATTCAACCTGTAGCACTGCTGTCCCAAATAGCTTAACTAAAACTATTAACCAAATGAACATGAACTTTATTTGGAGAAACAGGCCACACTACCTACGGAAAAGACATACGGTCAAAGAAATCAAAAATGGCGATCTGAAAGTGATTGACTTTGAATGTCTTAACGGAACCCTTCATTGGTTGAAATCCTGGATTAAAATATCTCAGTTATTTTGTACTTCTAGCCGATTTCAATATACATAAATTGCCCATTAAACTAGCAGAGTTCCATAAAAAAGTGTTACTATACTGGAAAATGTTCTATGTTCATAACTACTTGCCACACTCCTCTATCATATGGAATAACAGATTCATACTACATCGCAATAAGTTTTTATTTTACAAAGATTTGGTCTATTATACACTTAATGGATGCTAATGGTTGCATGTTAAACTACGAACAATTCTGCGCAAAATATCAATTCTTTTCCTCAAAAGCTGAATTTACCAGATTATATAATGCCTTACCAAAACAATTTATTAATCAGATTAGAGATATAATAACATATCATCCGATGACCCCACAATTACCCAATGTATCTATTAATGGAATATCATTCACTGATCAAAAACTCAATAACCACACAATTAGAAGCTGTCTAAACAAAACTTTATTCCCTGGGAAAATAAATAAAAATAACATTCTTTGCAAATTTGAGGGAAAAAAAATCAATTGAAAGATTAAGAACTCTTTATTTAAAACTCCCCATACAACCAAAGGCTAAAGAAACACACTTTAAAGTTTTAAATGCAATTTATCCCTCAAAAGAACTACTAAGAAATCGCTTTAATATCAATGACAATAAATGCTCATTCTGTGAAAGCGATGTAGAAACGATAGACCATGTCTTCTGTGAATGCACTCAAACCAAAATATTTTGGAATTACTTAGAAAGGTGGGTCAAATCGAAAATTGCACTTCCTGAATCTATTTCTAGAGATATGGTAACTGTTGGAATGTTTTTGACAAACAAAGCAATAGAACTCTGTTGTAACCTAATATTTTGTTTGGCAAAATTCTTTATTCATAAACAAAGAGTGCTGAGATCATCCCCAGTTTTTAATTTTTTTAAATCTGAATTCCCGTTATATTTGAACTCTCTGAAATTATTGAATCATATGAATACCTGACTGAAATATTAATGGAATTGCCCACCGATGTATGTTAATCCTAACATATGAATCCCCTTGTTGCTATTTTAGTTATTTAGTTTTTTTTTTCTTTATCAATATTACTTTGTATTTCCATTTCGAAATCTGCCTCTACTATGTCCTCTGCAGTTGCACTGTTGTAATTGCCTTACCTGTTTGTGCTAACTTTGTTTAAATAAAGTTAAAAAAGAAAAAAAGAAAAAAAAAGAAAAGACAGTGGTCCCTCCCGCCTCTTTCTGTTTGCAGCGAGGTGTACTTGACGGGATGTGCGACTCTACTCGTTTTACCTTCTGACTAAGCAGACGTTTTTCCCCAAGACGATGATTCCTGTGGTGGATTTTAGCGTCTACAACCTGAGTAAGAAAGATGCTGATGGGAAGGAGCTGCAGAGTCTGAGTGAGGAGCTGAAAACCGCATTTTCTCAAGTTGGGATGGTTTTTCTCAAAAACACTGGGATTTCGCAAGAGGAGGTGAATTCGGCCGAGAACACTCACATACTCTGACTGTATCCTCTAAAGTGAAATATGCATTTCATATGTGGCGTGTCTTTAATAGGTGGATCGTGTCATGGAGTCGTCCAAGAGGTTTTTCCTGCAGCCAGAAGAGCTGAAGAAGCAACTCAGCAGAGGTAGCTTCCCAAACAGCTCCAACCACGGCTGGGTGTCGATGGAAACAGAGAGGTAGGTCATCCAGATACGAGATAAGGAAGATACGACAAAAAAAGACACTAATATGCATTTTTAAACAAAATAATAATAATAATAAACTTTTGATGCGACAGACCAACACAGTGTAGTGCGCAACTATATCCGACGGACTTTCGTTTTAGCACTTCTGCTTTTTTTGCCACATGGACGAGAAGGACTTTGCTGCAGCAAACAGAAAGGGGCGGGAACGGACCACTTTCAATTTCGCACCATTGCACTCCGGAAGTGAAGTGGGAGCTATTTACTATATTATGCGCGGCCTCCCGTTTTTGTTTTTAAATCTGTGATATATTTTCAACTTTAGGAAGGATTTTCACTCTCAGCATGTATTTGAGCTTCTCTCTTTTATTTACTTCAGTGCAGCTCACAGTTTTAACAAATTCTGTAGCTTTCAGTGGACTCTAAATCTGCTCCTGAGTCACATCTTTTCAAACCTGCTACTGCGTGGAAATTTTCCTTTGACCCTAAAACGATAAATCATATTCATAGAATCACGTTATCAACAATTTGTGAATAGAACAAAACACTTACCACACTATAGGAAAATGTTATTAATTTATTGGTTAATTATTCTTAACCAATAATTATTGGTCTCTGCTAAAATATTTCTTGCAGTTCTTAAAGATATAGCCAGTGTTTTCAACAAAGTTGAGCTGACTGTTGTCAAGAAAACCTGAGATCATCCCACTTCCCCATGCTGGAGATTTTAGTTTAATAGTAACAATACATGCAGTTACCTTTAAAATTGATCACATAAGTAACGTAAAGACCCAACAGTAGATTTAAACTTCAATAGAATCAATCTGGTTGTGTGTTGTTTTTGTCTCCTGCAAACTTTGCTTTAATTCTACTTCCTTTTTCTGTCTAATCACAAGAAATCATAGTCAGGCAGAAAGCGTCATGAAACAGGAACAGCAGGCTTCCTGGAAGAGGAGGAAGTAAGTTTCCAGCTTGTAGATTTATAAGAATAGTTTCAATTATTCCTTATCCCAAAGCATGAAAATTTTAAAGAATGAAATCTGAACATTTTGAGTAACTGCATAAGACCCAAAGTAAAATACTTATATTAATATTGGTTTACTTGTAAGAATATTTAAACTTACACTTGTGGAAATACTTACAAGTAAAAAATAATAATAACTGTAACTGTGGTATCAAATAATTAGAGAAATTGATTATTCTTGGTTTCTTTTCAGAAGACAGTCTGTAAGAATTCGCATTAAAATTATAATAAGAGTAACTAATAAGTTATTGTTATAATATTATGAATGAATTCTAAATCAAATGAGCTACAGAGGTTTTAAATGTGATTTTGACATTGAACTTGAAATAGTGTAAAATGTGTAACTCCAGTCAACTCCAGGGAATTTATCTTTTACGGTTCCAGTAATGCCAGAATTAATAATAAAGACTTTGTGGTATTCTGATTTAGTAATGTAATTAGATTAGTTGTGTTGCCACCCCCACGCCACTAGAGGCAGTAGCAAGCCCGAAAAGATGCGACGAAGGAGATTTAGAAGTACACGGAAAGCTACAGAATTTAAAAACAGCTTCGCTGAAGTAAATAAGAGAGAGAAGTTCAAAGACATGCTCAGAGTGAAAATCATTCCTAGAGGTGAAGATATATCACAGATTTCAAAAGAAAATATAAACGGGAGACCGCAGCTCAGATATCTGACCAGCTTCTCTGCTTTTCTCTTTATTAATGTCAGTTCTTCAAAGAAACGAGCTGCTAGCTGCGATGCTAATTCACGGTTGTTCATACTACCATTTCTGCTCACAAACTCTCATACAAACACACGCACACACAGTTGATACTCATTCTCTGGAACACCATACCTCTGAACATGGAAACACCACTAAGAGATGACAGTCCACCTGAACTGAGCTGATTAGGTGAAAAAAGGACACATAGGAAGTCCTAAAGCTTTTATTCAGATCTTTTTGGCCTACAAGTGTATTGGAAAACTAATACTGCATATTACTCTGAACACAGGATGGTTTTACAAAGTATTTACTCAGGGCTGGGTACACACCAGTCAATCAAATTTTATTTATATAGACCTTCATAACAGTCACTATTGAGCCAAAGTACTTAACGTTTGTGCAAAAATTAAGCAGTCAGACTAGAATACAGACAGGTAAAAAGAACAATTTAACAATATTGGTAAAATGCTACTATGTGCTAAAAGTTGTAGCTTAGGTTCAAGAGGGAATGAATTCCAGATTGAGACCAGCTACACAGTTTGAACTTTGACCCAGGGGCCTTCGTCAGTTGTTGGTCAGCAGACCATAGAGCTCTGACTGGGCAACATCACGTAAGTAAGAAGGTGCAACGCTGTAAGCAACTTTAAAAACAAACATCAAGACTTTGAAATCAACTCCACTTACTAGGAGCAAGTGGAGGGAGTGAAGTACAAGACTGATGTGACTGTGTCTCTCCTACTGTTAGTCAACAGGTGAGCAGCGGCATGCTGGACACCTGGTTTATTCCAACACAAAGTGCACTACAAGGGTTTAACTTCACCAGAAGTCAGGGCTGAAACAACACAATCGACCTGCTTGTCAAATTTGGTAACGTGGACCACATGGAAAAGTTCAAGACTGATTTTTAATCCAGATTAATTCTTTTACAGGTTGAATCCGAGCCAGCCAGGAGACCTAAAGGAGGCATTTAACCTGACATCATTTCACCCTGACATAGTAATGACTCACTAAGTATTTTGTTCAGCATGCTTCTCTGTAAAATTGCAAGTGCAAACTTTGGGAAACTCAGCACTTTGGGTCACTGCAAAATCTTCCGGTCAGGCTAGTCAGTCCTCTGTTCTACAGAAATGGCCGTCATCAGACGCCGTGGGGGATTTCCGAGAGATCCTCACAGCGTTCTTCCATCGCTGCAAAGACCTGAGTCTGCGGGTGCTGAGGGTGATGGCCCAGAGCCTGAGTCTGGACCCGGACATATTCCTGAGTGCGCATCGATTCATAGGAAGTAGGTTTTTCACACTCTCTCAATGCTTTGGTGGACAATGAGGTCGGTGGGAAAGGTGCACTTCATAGAAAATCATGAAACTTGTTCAACAGGATGTGCGTACGACGGCGTATTAGGGCAGTTGTAGGTAGAAAAAAAGAGGGGATTAAATTTCCACCAAAAATTCAAGATTTGTGATTAAGCTCAGAAATTTTCTCAATAAACTTGGACATTTCTGAGATTAAAAAACATGAAAAAAAATCTCAGATATTCAACATTTGGAAATTTCTGAGTTTGAAAAGTTGGAATATTCTTGACCTCTGAAACTAAAAAATGTCCAAGTTTTTCTATAAAATTTCTGAGATTGAAAAGCTGAAAATTTGCTAGAAAAGTCTAAAAAAAATTTAGATTAATCTCAGAAAGTTTTAAGGGAAAAAAAATCACATTTCTGACATTTGGACATTTTCTAAGTTTCAAAACTCAAATTTTCCACTTTTGAAACTCAGAAATTTAAAAATTCTCTCTGGAAAATTTCTCCAATCAAGCTAAAAATGTCTGAGTTTTTTGTAGCAAATCTTCAACTTTTCAAACTTAGAATTATGTGAATTATTATTGTGTGAATTATCTGAGCTGATATGTATTTAGAGAACTGCTGTGTCTCCTGCAGCTGATAAGAACGGCACAACGCTGCGGACTCTCTACTACCCTTCAGTGAAGAGCGAGACGGCGAAGGAAGGTCAGGTGCGATGTGGGGAACATTCTGACTACGGAAGCATCACTCTGCTTTTCCAGGGCTCTGAGGGTCTGCAGGTAATTCCAGGGATCAATAGTGAAATGTATCAATTTTTACCCCAAAGAAGGCGTAGCTCTTTTCTTGACATCTCCCTTTGATTTAAACTTATTAGATTATAGTAATAATCTAATCAAAGCAACTTATGGAAACTGACTGAGGTCATTTATTTTTTATTTTACTAAAGCATTTCATTTGTTTTTGCCATGTTATGCGTCTTATTCCAGGTTTGCACTCGCGCAGGTGAGTTTATCTCGGCTCCCTGTATCCCTGGAACCGTCCTGGTCAACATCGCTGACCTGATGCAGCGCTGGACGAGTGATCAGCTCATCTCTGTGGTAAATTAAAAAGATTTTACATGTTTTCTTCTTCTTCAGAGGCTAAAATCAAAGCAAGGGTGTCTAAAGAGCGGCTCGGGGGTCTAACCTGTCTATTAAACCCAGCAAAATAAAGGAATCATTTCATATCAGATCCACTTCCTGTTTTAGTTACTGAGAACATCCAAGAGCATTTTTCCCCCAAATCTGTAATGATTACTACTACACATCATTTTCTTTTCTTTATTATTTTAATTTTGTTAAGAATTTTTGCATTAAGTAAAAATTAAAAGTACATTTTGTGGCCCGTGATTACTTTTAACTTTACGATTGTAAATGTTTATTGACGTATTTGACATTTTAGAGCTGTGTAAAATTAAAATTAAATTAATTAATTAATTTTAATTAAATTAAAATGGTAGCTGTGGGAAAATATGCAACGCTTGAAGTTTGGGTCAAAGTAGTTTGTAATATTGCTTTCTGTCTTTTCAGCGTCATCGGGTTTTGCTGCCCCCTGTTGGAAACTCCAGCACTCGCCAGTCTTTGGCTTACTTCGTCCAGCCGGACGACGAGGCCCTAATCACCTGCTGCGACGGCTCAAACAAATATCCTCCCGTCACCGGAGCCGGCTACCTTGAACAGCGTTTCAGTGAGACGTACGGAAGGAAGTGAAGAAAGACGCTCATCTCTCTGCTCAAACGTTGCACAAATGACAAAACTCTCCATTACATTATGTCACACACATACATGGTTTCTACAGGTTTTACCTGTAGAAACATTTTCAAAAGACATTTTGAAATAATTATGAATGGAATCTAAGATGTATACATCTACAGACATGTACAAATTTCATCCAGCCAACTCTCAATAAATTTATACTACTTGCGCGTCATGCCATGATATGATGAGAGATGCTAAAAAGCTAGCCAGCTAGCAAGGGCATCTCAGCAGCTCGTTAGCTGCCGCGGTAGCTTCAACAGTCTCGAGTCACAGAATGCAACGGAGATGTCCGAGTGCAACTCGAACTTTTGCCTGACAGAAAAGTTTCCCAATGAAAAGAAAAAAGGAATAAAATATACTTAATATATGAGATACAAGATTAAATAATCCTGCCAAGACAAAATTTAAGAACTGTGATTATGTCACATGACACTTTAGATTCCACAATGGCTTCACAGCTGATTTGGATTGAATTTGATGTAAATGGCTCATTTTCTGTTGTTGTTGGCCAGTGTTGAAAAAAAATTGTTTAATTATGCTGGTTTTAATGATTTAGCGTAGGTTTTACTTTAGCGTATTTTGAAACGTTAGTCTCTTCCTGATTGTTTTGAAGTTGATGTAAAAATAATGTTTGTTTTAACCACAAAATGACTACACTCAGGAGCAAACAACATATCCCCAAGTATATGAGAGCAGCTCATCGATATAGCAGCTACGTAGCCTGACGTAAAAACATTTTGCTAGACAAAGTCAAACATTGAGAAGTTTTAATTATTGTTGTCAAACAGCGTTTTGAAGCCAAAAATACCTCAGAAATATACGGAGCCAACCAAGAGAATCATCTCATTTAATGTTTAAACTCAGTTTCATATAAATACAAATGGTGTAGCATAAATGTTTGGCTGTTGAACTGGACCACTATCAAGCTAATTTTCTATAAGCAGCTTTACAAATCTTTTGCGGTTCATGTTACTGGCAAAGCATGCTGTACCTACCGTGGCCACCAGGGACCCCAAGAGCAATTTATTTTTTCTTTTATCCATAAAATAATGATTTCTACATACATTATCAAATATATATTACTATAAAAACAAATCAGTTCATAGTGAAATTGTATGTTTTTGATATTATGACAGAAATTATTACTAAAAAAAAAGAAGGAAAAAAAAATCAGCTCCACTAATCGGGCCCCTTAGTGGCCCCGGGGCCCTAAGCAGCTGCTTAGTTTGCTTATGCCTTGGGCTGGCCCTGGGCCTCAATTTAGGTTAGATGTAGACTCTTGGTTTAATCAATACATAACTTAATCAGTAGAACACTTTTCCTGGATACACTGGTCAACACACAAAAAATTGTCTAAGTTTTTTCAGCTGACTAGTATTTCGATGAGCTGAATCCAAAAATCACATTAGTTTTGCTCCATCAGGTCAACTTTTTGAGCCATTGGCAAATCTTGATTTTTTACGATTCTGTTTACATGCATTTTTTATTTCATTTCAATTTTATTTATTTCACGTTCTAGAAATGAAATTACTTACTTATTCAGACTACAAGTTAATGGGTGATGTCATCAATTGCGAAATGTCATTTCCTTAATTCGCTTCCGGTCATAGCATTTTAGTAAGAGTAAAGTGAAAAGCCTCTATATTGCCCAAAAACGAAATGGCTTCAGCCAGAAGATCTTGTAAAAATAAACCTGACGTATTCTGTTAGATCTGCGGCGAACACACCCTTGTGCCTAACAGGAATCCAGTCACTAGTTTCATAAAGCGTGCTTACCATGCTTATTTTGGTATGAAACTTGGAGATCAGGACAAAGCTTGGGCGCCACACATGGTATGCAAAGCATGCACCGAGTATCTGCGTCAGTGGACAAAGGGCAACAAGAGTTGTCTGGAATTTGGAATTCTGATGGTCTGGAGGGAGCCAACAAACCACTGCAGTGACTGCTACTTCTGTGGCATTGATGTTACTGGGATCAACAGAAAGAACCGGAGCGGCCTAAAGTATCCTGATCTTCAATCAGCACATCATCCTGTAGCTCATTGTGACGAAATTCCAGTACCTGTCTTTGGAGAACTTCCTGATAATAGTGACGAAGATTCCACCAGTGTTGAAGAAGAAGAAGAAAAAGTGGTTTTTGACAGTGATGCTCCACATTCTTTTTCCCAAAATGAGCTGAACGATCTAGTTCGCGATCTCGGCTTGTCAAAATCCTTAGCCGAACTGTTGGCATCCAGATTGAAGGAAAAGCACCTCCTCTCTGACGGTGCTCGCATCACCTTCTATCGCAACAGGCATCAAGAGTACCTCCGCTTTTTCTCTGAAGAGAAGGACTTGGTGTACTGTACAGATGTTGCGCAGCTTCTGCATACGCTTGGAGTGCCACAATACGGGACAGAGATCAGCATTACACAAGGAGGAACTGGCCTGTGTGGGAGGAATTGGTGCCTTGCAGAGTAAAGAACGTCATCAACAACCCTCTGGTGAACAGAGACAGGATACTCTTCCCACCGCTGCACATCAAGCTTGGCTTGATCAAACAGTTCACCAAAGCTCTGGACAAGAATGGTGGCTGCTTCACTTACTTGTGCCAGGCTTTTCCAGGATTGACCATAGAGAAGTTGAAAGCTGGCATCTTTGACGGCCCTCAAATCCGTCAGCTTATCAGAGACTCAGATTTCGAAAAATCAATGAATGGAATGGAACTGGAAGCGTGGAAGACTTTTGATTTGGTCGTGAAGAACTTTCTTGGCAATACCAAGGCCAGCAACTACGCAGAACTTGTCACCAATATGCTGACTGCTTTCAGAAACCTCGGATGCAACATGAGCATCAAAATGCATTACTTATTCTCACATAAGGATCGGTTTCCGGAGAATCTGGGATCAATGAGCGACGAGCAGGGCGAGAGATTTCATCAGGACATAAAAGAAATGGAGACCAGATATCAGGGACGCTGGGATGCAGTCATGATGGCTGATTACTGTTGGACTCTGAAGAGAGACATCTCTGTCGCTGACCATTCTCGGGTTTCCACAAAACGGAAGTTCAAGCCCTAAATTTGGAACAATGATGATGGTAGCATGCACTTCACATGTCCATAACATTAATTAATTAATCAGTGTAGACTACATTTACAGTAACCGATGTTTGTAACATTTCATCAATAAATTGTGTTAGAAAACAATTGATGTCTTAAAAATCTAATTCGGATGAGAAATATTACTAAAAATCAACTGATAATGTAAAAAAATGTAATTATCCATAATAATCCATTTAGACAAAAAACTCGGATTTAAAAATGAACTTAGCATAAAAACGTTACCTGATTGATAGAAATGGATGTTATTTTTGGATTCAGTAGTGGATGTTTGTAATAAATCAGTTGTCAAAAGATAAACTATTTTCAAAAAAAAATTTTGTAACCCTGTGTAATGATCACGATCACATTCTTAACAAGTGTGTAAGTCATACATTAATCTGAAAGTGTTTTAATCATTATAATCAAAGAAGTTGAAATCTAATCAGAAAATGTTGAGTGTAACAGATATTTTGGTATTGAAACTGCTCATGTCACACACAGTGTGGCAGTTAATACGAAGGAACGTCTTCGTATTTTTGTATTTTTCTGTGGTAATTAATTTCTTCTTTGTGGGTTTGGTTTCTGATGATTATGTTGAGCTGTTGATGTGATTTTATGCATTTTATTTTTTTAATAAATTCTGGTTGATTGTGAAGTTGAACAGTGACCGTTTGTCTTTATGGTTTCACTTTTACACACAACATTAACTGACCTGGGGAGACAAGTTAACAACAAGCAACAGCTAGAAAATATTTTGTTTTCTCAACATTGTGTGCAACAGATAAGGAGCGCAAATCGTGGCAGAACAGGGTGGAGCAGTTCAGAGTGTTCTAGCAGCAGAAGTTAAAGGTGAAACATCTAGTACTAATGAGAAAACACAACTCCTTAAGTGATTAGCAGCCAGGAGTTGAGTGTTTTATGCAGGACAGGATTTGAAAGGTATAGTTTGTGTGTATGGGAATAGTTGGTGGGGTTCACAATGTCTTAGGATGCGAGGATGAGAGATAAAAGTATGAAGTCTTCACTCAGACACGACCTCCTCCTGTGGACTTATTGCTGTTCGTGTTTGTGGGCGAGTTGTGTCTCTGTTTGGCCAAATGCATTGATTTAATAAATGTCTTGTGATTTTATATTCTGGTTTGTGTCTCATTTTTGTGTCTTGCCTGAAATATCCTAGACCCGGTTAGAGAGACTGTTTTCTGAAGTGATGGTTGATTTTGTCTCACAACAACATACATTTTCGGGTGTCAAACGTACGGCCCGCGGGCCGGAACCGGCCCGCCGAACGATTTAGTCCGGCCCGGGGACTAAATGCATTATCATTATTCATGAAAAAACATATACTTCGTTTAATTGAAAATCTGCAGTTCCTATACTGTCCACGAGGGGCGCTGTGTTTTATTCAGAGCACACAACATGATGCAACACTGCAGCGGAACTAACAGCAGATGGCAGCACTGAGCTTCAGGTTCTGTAATCAAGTTCGATTCTATGCTTTACCAGCTTTTTATTTTGGCCCTGGCAACCTCATATTTCTCGTGCATGCTAACATACATACATGTTATGTATGCATGTTTTTCTATATGTATGCATCAACAAATGTACTTAATCAAATGTCTGTTTAAAACAGCTGACACTTAGGATTTCAAATGTGTGAAGCCAGATAATTTGTTCAAATTGCTTCCCAGATGTTGAAAATTGATTTTAAATATTTTCTTAATTTTTGTCTGTTGTATTTTGTGATGCAGGACAGTGTTTTTAAGTTCCAAAAACTGTGAATAAATGTTTTGCAACATTGTACAATCACTGAGATCAGTTCTTATGCATAATGCACTTAAATAAATGCTTAACTGAGTAAAAGTATTGTTGAAATTGCAGATACCTTTCTTAAAAACTGAGATTATTCATAATATATTTTGTAAAAGTGAAATTCGTTTAATATAAAAATCAACAAGTCCACTTTTATTGGTTCTATTTAATCTTGCAATGAGTTTACTTGTGTGGCCCCCTGCAGATCAGATTAAGCAGTATGCGGCCCCTAAACCAAAATGAGTTGGACACCCCTGTTCTTTCTACAGGTTTCACTTAATCAGTTAAGACGTTTTAAAATAATTCTGAATGGCATTTAATATATATATATATATATATATATATATATAAATTTATACTACTTACCCATGCCATATTATGAGAGACGCTAAAAAGCTAGTCAGCGGTAGCCTCAACAGTCTCGAGTCACAGAATATGATATAGATGTCGGAGTGCGACTCAAACTTTTGCCTGACAGAAAAGTTTCCCAATAAAAAAAAAACATGGAATAAAATATACTTAATATATGAGATATGAGATTAAATAAGACAAAATTTAAGACCTGTGATTACGTCACGTGACCCTTTTGATTCCACAATGGCTTCACAGCTGATTTGGATTGAATTTGATGTAAATTGCTCATTTTCTGTTGTTGTTGGCCAGGAAAATAAATTAAGAATGTATTTTAAGATAACACGTAAATGATGCAAATACACAAGCGTTACACTTGCAAGGTCATTCATTTAATTAGTAACAGTCAAACCATGTACACCATGACATCATTCCACAGGACACTTATCAATGAAGACAAAAAAAAGTTTGACCAGTTTTCTGTTTTACTGCAATGTTTAAGTAACATAAAATCATGATTAAATAAAACAATCTAAAGTCCCCTGAGAATTAACTCATACTCTTCATTTATGTTATTAAACTTCTTGAAGGGAGGAAATTTCCAGTGGATTTATAGAATAAATAAATTATCATGAACACAACACGAACTCTATGGGGCAGTGGTGGACACTAAACACAAAGAACCACATCAGGTATCACAGATTTGTCGCTGGAAGTCACAGTTGTGAAAAACTCAAATTCAATGTACAGTGTAGAGATGAGCTTTTCTTCCATCGTCCAGTCCAGAAGACGCAGCGGCTACAAAACAGAAATGCTACGTGTAAAACAGGAAGTGGGTAAGGGAATTTCAACCAAAATGATTCTTTACTCACATTCTTTTTTTTTTCTTCAAGATTATCTCTTAACAACAAAAACACATGTTGATGGGGTTTGCTGTAGATAATATCTTCTACAGTAAACCACAGTGCCTGAAACAAAACCCTTCATTTAAGGAGAATTTTCCCACTGAGGACACGGAGTCCTTGTTGGGATAGAAGTTTGAAAAACCCAAAACAAAAGAAGTGATTGTCTGTCAGGAAAACTCTGGCTCGTTCAGCTGATTTGGCTAGCTAAAGGTAGGGTTGGCACTGGCGCTAAATCTGATCCCTGAATCGGCTTCCTTCAGGGGACGCGTGATGGTTTTGGGCTGTTTTTGCCTTTCATTAATCAGGACATTAGTTTTCTAAGCAGAAAAATTGGTTCACGAAAAGAAAACGTACAAAGACGCTCACTCATAACAGACAGGGTGACAGGGAGGGGGAGGCCTAGGAGTGTCCTGGCACTGGCACGTCCTGCTGTTGGTGACCAGGAGGCAGAGGTTGGGCATTTCCTGGTATGACTGGTGCCGGTTCCGCCTCAGCCATCGGGCCTCGGGGCTCTGCAACAAAAAGTGACATTTGTTCAGTCATAGAATTTAGTTTAAATTTTTGGAAACATGGACTTTGTGGCTTCTGGAAAGTGGTTTGTTTGACAAAACTGTGTAAAGAGTAGTTTCCAAATCTACAGGCAAAGCCTGTAGATTTGGACTGACTGTTTCTTGCTAAATATTTCTAAATTTCTGATTCATACGAAACACAGACAAACACCACGAGAAACCGTAGACCTGCTTTAACTGAGTCAGTAGCTTTAGGAGTAAAAGTTAAGCTCTTTGGGATAAACTGACAGCAATTAAAACCATCTCACACTTACGTTTTGCTTCAGCTTTTAAACTCTGGGCTTTGATCTTTTCCATTTCTTCCATAGCCTGAGCAGAAGAACGAAGGAAACAAACAGAATAGAAAGAAAACATGTCATTAGAGAAACATTGATGGACAACTTGAATTAAATTCAGATTAATTTAATTTAATTAAAACTGTTGTTTTAATTACCTGCCCATCTCAGGTAAGATGTGAAAATCCTAAAATACCCTGATAATTCAGAGCTACTTCACAAAAAAAAAACTGCTTTTCTTTTTTTTTTCTTTTTTTACAGACTCACAACAATAACTCACCTGTTTTAGCCCTGACTTCTGAGCATCTAGTTCTTCCTGTTTTCTTTCTAGCTCCTCCCTCTGTTTCTGCAAATCGGCCGTCTTGGCGTTGATGTCGTCCTCCTCGTTGGCGATTTGGCGCTCGTACTCTCTCAGCTCCTCCTCGGTGTAAGCAGGGTTTTGATCTAAAGTCTGTGAGGGGGGGGGGGGCAGAGAAAGTAAAAAAATAAAATAAAAACAAGACAAACATAAAAAGTTTGTCTCTAATTTTATTCTGTATCAACTTGCAACACCATTGGGATTCTGAAGTTACCCTTTTTTAAAAAAAAAAAAAATCAAATATTATGATTTCACCAACATATCACAGATCTATGAACATCTCTGGCCAAACTCACTGTGGTTTATTGAATAGAAAGCACAACAGAAGGGTGATAATCTGTGATAATCTCGTGCTGAGATGAATCTTTAAAATCTTACCCCCCACTCATCTTTCTCATGGAATTCCACCTTCTTGGTTGCTGCTATGAACTCGCTCATTGACACAAGCCTGTCTTTGTTTGTGTCCACCTGACAAATCAGAGCAGAGAGCAGCTTTAATCACTGTGTTAAGATCAAATAGATGTTTTTAAAACTAAGGGAAAAATAAATAAATAAATAAATAAATAAAAATAATAATATATATATATATGTATATATATATATTAAATATAATATTATATAATTAAATTAAAAATTTAATTTTATATATATATATATATACACACACACATATACATACATATATGCAGAAGTTTGTGTATCATTTCTAACATTTTGAGAAAAATCTTAGAGATTAATAATAATCTAAGCAATCTAAAACTAATTCATGGTGGAGAGGAATACTGGGTTGGTTCAATTAAAATGGCAGTATTATGTGTTTTCCAGGCACATTTTATTGCCATTTTGTAGCATAATCAATTAACTTGTTAATTTCAGTTGTTTTAAAAATGCTGTACATATCAAATATGACTTAAAAGAAATTTTTACTTTGTAATTTAACACCTTGAAATTGGGCGTCTGTTTCTTTAAAAACCTTAAAAGTCTCCAAGGTGGGACTGGGTTCATCCAGGTGTTTTACACGGCTAAATGGTTGCCCCGGGAGACTGAAGGACTTCTCATGCATGGAAGAATCAATTCAACACTCCAAGTATGTTTTTGATGAGAGAATAACATTGTAACAGGATGTAAAGCTAAACAAGCGTAGTAAATAATACTGCCCCTTTAAAATCTTCAAGACTGAAACAGCCAATTTCAGACTGTCACACTCTGCTGAGATACAGTGATGACCTCAGTACTTAGTAGGCCCAATCAGAGCCAATCAGTGATGCATCAATGACAAACAGGACTCCGTGCTGCAAGTGTTCAGCTGACCTCATTCATGACGTGCTCCCTCATCCTCAGCCTCTCTTCCTCCATCTCCACCATGTCGTCCTCCTCGTTCTCAGGGTTGTACACCTTCTCCAGCTTAAACAAAACATTCAGATGTTACACCAAAACCTTAACTAGCGTTCTAAAAATGCAAAGAGACCAAAGCATATTTAGCAACTTTTCACATAAAAGAAATAAATAAGTTGAAAACATTGGTATCGGGCAAAGATCGGAATCGGTCAGCGGCCAGAAAACTTCAATCGGTGCATTCCTAACATTCACCAACGTACCTCTTTTGTAAAGAGAGCTTCCAGCTCGCTTTCATCAAAGAAGCCGTCTCCATTGCTGTCTGCAACACAGAAGTCAAGAATTAGGAGTAACTATCATCCACATGAGTAATGACAGACTATAAAGATACAGTTTTGATAAATTAAGATGCTTGTAAAGTTGTAATTTTTTTAGATTCATAGATGGTTGCAGACTCAAGAGAACTACAGCAGAAATACATGAAGACTTGTCCCACTGTTGTGTGCTAAAACACGTTTGGAAACTGTGGTTACCGTGCATTTTGAAGAAGGTTTTGGGATCAAAGTCCTCTGGGTCCAAACCGTCTGTCTCCTGCCACACCTCTTTCAGCTGGTCTTCACTGCCCTGAACACGCACGCGTGCACGTGCACACGCACGCACACACACACACACACACACACACACACACAGAGAGAGAGACGGCACCAGCTGAAAAATTTTGGGTTTTCCATTTAGAAAACTTCACCCATAGACGTCGTGGCTATGTAAAAGGGGAATGACATTGCTGGATGTTTAGTACTACCAAGTCTGGAGGTTTCCAACCATCCCTTAAATCAGAAAATTTCTGATTTTTCTTTCAGCAGTGGCACGTAAAGACCTTGATGTTGCGATTTCTGATTTTGTGATGTCATTAGCTAGGAAGAATGAAAGGATACAAAGCAAAAGTAACAGTGTTTCGTTGCTTCCTGATCTGGTCGAGCCGGAGGAGCCTGGTCCGCTCTGGGAGAGAACGTCCCTCTCTCTGACAAGGGAACGCTTATAATCTGCACAAGAACTTGATGAAACGTTGCAAAAATGTTTGGAGAATGTGGCGAGTGCTGAACAAGCCAACTAAGAGAAACAAGCTTACATTGTGGAACAAGGTGTCTTAATGTGTCAATGGTCTTCGTCAGGTGCAGAAAGCTCAGACTTGGAATGCAGTTAAATAGATTATTATCCCAACTACGCAGTCTGGTAGGGTCGCACTGACCTCATGTGCACTTTTACAAGTTTTTTTTTTTTTTGCATCTGGTTTTGGGATCTGACGGTCTGACAGGACACCCACCCCCACCTTGTTTCCACCGCTGTCTGACCGTGGGACGGTTAAAGTGTCCTCTGTCTTGTTTGTGGAGCCCGTTTCTGTTGCCACCTCCTGATCCCCTATACTAGCGGCCGTAACAGTAGGAATTGTTTTTAAAAATAATCGTTTTTAGTGTTACTAATCCGAGTTTTCGTGTGATCGAGAGGCTAAAATGCATAAAAATGTTTTTGTTTTCCCAAATATCCAGTTTTGTGTGGAGTATGCCTAAGGTATTTTGATGTGCAGTGTCCTGTCGGAACTGCAAAAATTTAAACCATCTGGCTCGAATTGTCGCCTTCAGATGAGACTGAACTTTGGTTCTTTGTGTTTGCTCATGACAGAAGCAGCGCTTGGCTGAATCAAACATGTTGCACAACAAGTTTACCTTCACAGCAGAAATGGTTCGTTGATAGCAGATTGATTCTTTGTACTTTATGTTGAAAGTACTGTTAAATATCAATGTTCAAAGTGGGTGTCTTACAGGGTGGTTAATTTTGGGATGATTGGCGTGCTTCTTCTTCATCTCTTCGTAGTGCTGCTCCTCCTTCTTCCTGTCCTCCTCGCTCATCGTTTTCAAGCGCTCCCTCCTCTCATGCTCCTTCATCATCTCATAGCGCTTGAACTCATCGTGGCGCTCCTTGTCGTAGTTTTCCAGATCCTTTGTTGCCTTAAATATTAAGGAGAAAAAGTAAGTTTGACATTACTTGAGATGGGAATCTGTACTAAATACCATTCTTGTGATTGCCTCAAAGACTGCACATTGCTTAAACTGTTTAGCACCGACATGGTCAAGAAAGTCAAAGTGGGGCTTTTCAGGTACTGACTGGTTCATCAGAAAAGTCTTTCACCAATAGAGCATATAATAGGAATGCACCGATCCACTTAATTCACTTCCGATACCAATACTGATATGTTTGGTATCGGCCAATACAGATCCAATACTGAAAAATAGTACTGAGCTCACTTAAAATGTTTCTTTTTTTAAATACAGACATAAATGTACTTAATAACAAATTTAACTCTGCACCAGTACCACTGAAATACACCAAAACCTGCACAAGTTTGGTCAAGCATGTAAAATCAACTTTAATTTGTTCAGTCAGTGTGGTTAGCAATACAGCCAATGTAAAATAAATAATAAAGAAACTGACAAAAACAAAAGGTTGACTACTTTGGCAAAACATGTTAAAAATAAACTGCAGCAAACCTTCTTTCAAATGGTTCAGAAAGTGCAATTAGAAACTGAAAATATAATATAAAATAAAATAAAAAAGCATAATGTCGTTCAGAACACAAAACCTTATGAATCAAGCACATTGTCACCAATACCTGATCCAGATTTTTTTTTCCAATATTGGGACCGATACAGATATTGATATCGGATCGATGAATCATCATGGCATGTAAATCGGGCTGTTAGATTTTGTAAAACAGAGTAGGAAGCCTATTCCTATTCAGTAACAGTGACGTTGGACATTTTTTGTTTGAAAATAAAACTTGGATTGTATGAGTTACAACATTTAATTTGTATTTGTAACAAATAAAAGTATTTTTAAATTAAATTTCTGAAGGTCGGTATATCTTGGATGTATTTCGGTCCGTATGTCACAACTCCATTGTGTTCAGCGCGAACAGTGCGAGTTGCTGAAACGGTTCAGACCTCAACTGTCAACTGTGAGGCAACTTCCTCATCATTCTTACCATACAGGAAACCAATTGCTCTCTTAAAAAACTAATTATTTTACTTTTAGAAAGCCTTTCCTCTCCAAATATAGTTTCAATTAGCTACATTTAAGATTAGCGAAAGACAAAGCAGGCGGCAGCGCCAGCACAGGACTCATTCTTGTTTTGTGACACCTGTAGCTCTCTGCTGGGCCAACAATACCACTTACAGTTAACGATATCGATTAAATCGCAAGTTTTTTTTGTCTAGTTTTTTGTGCAAATATCTTAGTACACTTAAAATAAGACAAAGCTAACTTACAAGTAACATTATAGCAAGAAATAGGAGCTTGTTTTAAGTCAATAATCCCTTAATATTGATTTTTTTTTTAAATAGTACTAGTTTCACTCAGATTATTTTGGTTATAACATGGGAAAATGTCTTGTTACAAGTGAAACAATCTGCCAATGGAAATAATACTTTTTTCATCAATATAAAGGAATTTTTTTAACTTAAAACAAGCTCCTATTTCTAGCAGAAAAGTTACTTTTAAGTTAGTTTTATCTTACTTCATGTGTAATAAAATATTTGTAAAAGAAAGTGAACCAAAAATACTTGGTAAGATTTTATGTTTTTGGAGTGCAGATGTGGTGACAGCCTATATGAGTCACTCTACAAGTTTCTCTAGTGATAGTACTGGACTGTAATGTGTGTGTTTACTCATTTATGTTACCTATTTAGGAATTTTTCCAAGAATTGCTGATGGTTAGGGTTAGGAATACACTGGTTTACAGAGTTACTCAGTGAATGGGAGTCAATTCGAAGTCCTAATGTGGGTAGAAATGTAAACTTGTATGTGTGTACCGATTGGATGAGGCGATCCAGGTCCTCCACCTCGAAAGTGTGTGGGTTCATGTGGTTGAGGTGCTCAAACTGCTTCAGCAGGGCCTGGTGGTCCAGTGTGTTCCCTGGACAGAGAACATTCAACAGAAAATTAAAATAAACAGAAAAAACAACAATTACCGTGTGTCTTAAGTTGTAAGCTTCAACTTCAACCAACTATTTCTGATCTTTACACATAATTCAGTAAAAGAATAATGAATAATCCTAAAACAATTAAAGCCACTTTATGTAACTTTTATTTTTTTTAAAAGAGATTATGTTGTTTTTTTTTACATTCTTGCTCTGATACAGATATTCTATGAAAAGATCGATCTCCTCCACCTCCTCCCTGAGCTACTATTGTCATCTGAAGAAATGCACCGCTGCCGACCAAAAACAACCAATCAGTCAGGGCGCTGTCAATCAACCCCATGTACTCAATGCTAAACATGCTAATGGCGGCGATCCAACTTACCATTACAGGAAATCCATTTATCCGCCGTCATCGGTGGCCATGCTAACTAGCCTTAGCATTCACAACAACCTCTGCTAGCTGCAGCTTGCTCTCTGCTGGGACTGTAGCACCTAAGACCCGCCTCCTGGCTCTGATTGGTTATTTCTAGGTAGAACCGGGAGCACTGGGAGAAGGCAGAGGAGCTCGATTCTTTTATTCACAGATTACCTGTCTCGTGCAAAACTGTCATGACATAGTGACAGTTTCAACAACTGTGTAAAAATTATTTTATATATTTAGAAAAGTTACATACTGCAGCTTTAAACTGGGTTTTTCTTTCTGAACCATGTAAAAGTGTCCAGCTGTCTAAAAAATCTTTAGAAAACACACACAAAAAAATGTGGGGCTAAAGCTTTTGCAAGGCTCTCGAGAGCTAAAATCTTGAGTCACAGCTTGCATTTGATGATGAACAAACCTCTGACTTGGATTGCAAAACACGTGTAATTTCAAGAAGCCCAGAAGTGTCACTAAGCCCAGGCAGTGAGTGACGCAGCACTAACCGCCACCCTGTCCCTTCACTCACCGTTCCCCTCCCGGAGGTCGTGTTTGGCTTTGATTAGCAACCGCAGCCGGTTCATCTCCTCCCTCTTCAGCTCGTCCAGTTTGCTTCGGAAATTGTGTTGAACAAAGTCCAGTTCTTTGGAGAGCTTGCCTTGCTGCGAGCAAAGAGTCCACACGGCAAAGTTTAAATTCAAGAGCGCAGTGCAAATAAACTGATTGCTAATGTTCAGTTAAGGGGGGATTTTGTAAGGGAGCGTGCACCTTGATGTCATCCATGTTGGCGTTTTTCAGCTTTTCTCTGAAGTGGGGGTCTTTCTCCAGGTACTCGATGACTTCCCTGAGGTAGCGGTCGTAGTGCAGACCAGTGTCCTGACAAACAGTAGATGACTCACGTTTATTTGGAAACCCAACGCTAATTTAGGGCCATTATAAAAATATTGTTTTGGTCATTTACCACCCACTAATGACTGCTAAAAGCTTTTTTTGTTGTTGTTTGTTTTTCCATCAGCCTTTTCTCCTCACGGTTAAGTGTAATTTACATGTCTCTGACACTGGAAACCAGGACCGGATCTACAAGGATGTGGGCTCCAGGGATGGAGCCAGTTTTGGTCCCCTATTCACTAAGGAAAATGTATTCACCAATGCAAATTACAGTACAATTAGTGCACTAATTAATGAACTGAAAAAAAATTACAGTACATTACAGCACATAATCCTACACATCAGCAGGTATGAACTGATGTATGGTAGGTTTAGGCCTGTTCAAATAAATCAATTAATCACATGATAAATGAAAGTAAACTCAAAAGTTTATTTTCTCTCTCTTAACAAAAACTGATTGCTAAATAGTAATGGCCTTCACCAGACTGAAGACCTTTGTCTTCAGCACATTGGTCTTGACTGGTCTATTTTTGAAAGACAATCTCGTTTATAGAGACTGTATAATTAATTTTGTTTGCTATTTTTGTTTCTTTAGTTTGGATATCTAAAATGTCTCCCAGTTCCAGTGTTAAACGTCCATCAGAAAATAAAGTTTGTTGATCGTTGAGAAGGTGTGCTTGCGTTATTATGCCATTACCATTACATTACTTGAAAACCATCTCAAAAACGACAATATTATTGTTTATCGCAATAAGTTCTGGGACAATTTATCGCCCAGCAACATTTGTCATGGTGACAGACCTAGGTAGGTTTAACACATCCTCTAGCCAATAACACCTCGTTGTTTAGAAAGAAATCGACTACGACTTCAGAATTTTTTAAATACTTGAATATTTTCTGTATTCATAAAAATCCTAAGATGGAGCACAACTCGCATGATTTGGGTCTATGAGTTTTATATAAGGTGCAATGTTTGCATTCATTAAAAATAAAATAAAAATTTGAAGCCCCTCCCCCCCAAAAAACAATAAATAAATAAAAATTGTTGCCCTGGGCAACTGCCCTTCCTACAGTCAACCTGTGTGTGAGGTGAAATTTGCTGTAAAAATCTCTTATCAAACAGCATATCCCTGCATTTGTCAAAATGCTGTGGACTCACGGCGCTCTCCGGTGGCTCCAGCTGCTCCACCTCTGGCTTGTCTTTGGCCTTCTCCACACTGATAGGCACTGAGTGGATGCACAACCACCAACTGAGCAGCACCAGCCCGCAGTGGGCCAAGGCTCTTCTCCTCACCATCTAGTTGAAAAAAAAAAGCAGAAAGAAATTA
This sequence comes from Poecilia mexicana, assembly GCF_051168715.1. Lineage (NCBI taxonomy): Eukaryota > Metazoa > Chordata > Actinopteri > Cyprinodontiformes > Poeciliidae > Poecilia > Poecilia mexicana. The sequence goes on from NW_028263375.1 coordinate 28,945,044, forward strand.
GAGTAGTGGTGGTACTTTAGTTAGGAAGCCTGTTATGCAATTTATTGGGATTTTATGTTATAGACCAACACAAAGTATATGCAGTTTTCAAAATGTTTTAAGTCTCGTATATCTTTCTATCCATCCCTCTGACACCTCTAGATAAAACATACTGTAACCAAGCGCTTTCACACATCACATGATTAGTAAATGGAGTCCAGCTGTGTGTAATTTTATCTGAGTATAAACACAGCTGTTCAGTGAACGTTCCTCAGAGGTTTGTTGGAGAACATTAGACGACAAACTAGCACCATGAAACACAAACAACATGGTAAACAGGTCAGAGAGAACGTTTCGGTGAAATTTGAAGCAGGATTAGGTTACGAAACCATGAGAAGGGAAGAAAAGATCAGTTCTGTTGAATGAAAGAGCATACCATTTAAGTTTTACCACAGTAGGACAACAACTCAGCCAGAGATGCCATGAAAGCATTTCGATGAAAGCAAAAATTGTGTGTCAGGATGGCCCAGTCAAAGCCCTACTCAATCTATGACATGACAGTTCAAAAAGGAAGACATTTCAGTCTCTAGCTGTGCAACGCACTCAGACACATACCCAAAATTCCTAGTACTACAAAATTTTCGCTTTAGGCTAATCGACAGAAATGCAGCCAGTATTTTACACTTTTTTATTTGTAAAACAATCATTGGAAAAAAAAAAAAAAAATTCCACAATAGTATGCTACTTTATGTCGTTTGATCAACATAAAATCTATTGAGGTTTGTGGCTGAAACACAAGAAAATGTTCAAAAAAATATGAATTATTTTACGACACCTAACAATTGATCATTAGGAAAAGGCTAATTCACTTAGAGATGAAATGGGGGATCACGTTATGCAAGTTGGTGTTAATCTTAAAACAAACTGCCAAAAGAAAGGCAAGCAACACACGTGACTGCTGGATAAAGACACAACAAGCTTATTTTTTGAAACGGTCGAAACATTTTACTAACATTAAGGATAGTAGATATGTGACTAAATACTGTGTTAAATTGGCAAACTATTTATTAGAATCATGTAGCGATGGTGAATGCTAATTCATATCACCCAAAATGTAAAGCTACCAAACAAGCCGAAATTGTTAACTGATAAATTACCTTTGTGTCAAGTCGGACTTACTTGTCAAACACTTGTTACTTGTAGTTCCTCTTCTTATTCCTCACCGAGCTTCCACCGTTAAGTGCTCTTCGCACAGCCTGAGATTCATCGGAGCTTGTTGACAGCCGTCATCTACCTACCACCAATACAAGCCTCAGGTAGCCACAACCTAAACAAAAGAGGTAGCCGTTTACCATGGCAACGCCCCGCCCCAGCGCGCTCCCATTGGACGGAGAAAAGTCAACTTTCTTTGGAAAATGTCGCGTTGGAAGCTGATTGGATGTCGCCCCTGCCACTCAAAAGGTCTCGAACTCTAACGGTGAGTTGAGACAAGCTGTACGTGGCGTTTCAGGCAACCCAGACGGAAGCAGGCGGCATCTGCGAGAAAGCTCTTCATTCAGAAGTTACATTTTCATGATACGGTTTCATCATTGGTGTGTCTTCATTTGATGCAATGCCTGGGTGGCTGACAAGAAAAAAAAAGAAAGAAAAACAAGATTGTATATTTTAGTGCGAACAATTTTGATAGTTGTGAAAAATTCAGGCTTGGTGCACCTGCTACAGCTCCTCTACCTGTATGGCTGAACTATTTAAAACTAAGCCCCCTACAAAAATGTGTGTAGGGGGAGGAATTATTGGGCTACACATGAATATATAATAGGCTGTCAATATTTTATTTGTTAAAAATGACTATAAAAAGTCGAATGAAAACATATATAAAGTATCACAATGGCTTAATGGTTTTATTTATACTTTTTTTTTTAATTAATGACACTGAAAATGTGTCATTATCATTTATTATTTATCATTTGACCACTCTGTGAAGTTTTTAATAATGAAAATGCAGCTCACCACCCAGGCTGGCATCCCACTGGGAGGCATTAGTAGGTTTATGAAAATAAATATTGCTAAGTTTATTTACATAGCACATTTCAGCAAGTTCTTTGACATACATGAAAACATAAATCAAACCAAAACACTACATTGCAGTGGCATAATAAAGGAAAATAATGAAAAGATGGAATACAGACTAACATTGACAGAGTTCCAGTAAATATTAATTGAAGGGAACTCTAAGCAAGTTGTGTTTGTGCCTTGATTTAAAAAAGAACTCAGTGTTTCAGCAGTTTTGCAGTTTTCTGCAAGTTTGTCCCAGGTTAGAGGAGCATAAAAAGTGAATCCGACTTCTCTGTGTTTGGTTGTAATGGGGATGCAGAGCAGACCAGAACCAGAAAACATGACTGATCAGGAAGGTTGATGTTACAACAGATTGTTACAGGGATTCATTGAGGGATTTTTTATAAACCAGCAAAAGTGTTTTAAAGTCTATACTCTGCGCTACAGAAAGCCAGTGTAAGGTATGCAGAATTGGGGTTATGTGCTCTATCTTCCTATTACTGCAGATGCTCATTAACTTCTTAGGCAGATGTGTAAATACATTAACTACACATATATTTAAATAAGTTAGATTTCTCCTTTTGTTGATGAAAATTTTGATCAGTTTTAATGTGATACATATACATGCCTTGCATATTTTAAGGGAACTTGACACTATCCACTTCTGTCCACACGGTGGCGCGGTTTGACCGTCTCTTGGAAGCGACCCCCTCTGATCCAGTTCAAGCTTAACGTCAACAAACTTTGCAAAGCTTTGTCATGTGTATTTTACCGAAAATGACCCTTTACGGTGCATTTTTTTTTCTGTCACAGAGGCTGGAATATGTCAGGGCTTTTTTTTATTATTTTATTTATGATTATAGTTTACAGATAATAAAAACTAAAAACTCAGTGTCTCAAAAAATGAAATATTGAGAAAATGTTAAATATTGAAAATTCCTGGTGTCACACCCTATTCAGCTAATTAGCTGTGTCGCCTCTGAATGGTCTCTCAGTCTGGGTGGGAGAGATATTCAATCATGAGAACTAACTGTACAAATGTTCAGAAAGCAGTCACTGACACTCTTCACAAATAGGTTAAGCCACAAAAAGTAATTGCAAAACAAGCTGATTGTTAACACAATGCTGTATCTAAGTATGTTTATTGAAAGTTGAGTGGAAGGAAAAACTGAGGTAGGAAAAGGTGTATCAGCAATACAGATTACCGCAGACTGGAGAGGATTGTCAAGCTTCACAAGAAGTTGGCTGAAATAATAATAATAACAATACATGTTATATATAGGCACATTTCTTGGCACTCAAGGCCACCTTGTGTCATCAAGCATAGAAACAGGCACTACATTATAAGACTCAGTAAAAATGATTACAAAAACAGAATGTTAATAAGACATTGCAGTTGTGATCAGAGAGTGCAAGCTAGCTTAAACAAGTTTTGAGTTAGGATTTGAAATGTGGAAGTGGGTTCTAGAGTGGCTGAATGCTCTGGTTCCCATGGTAACAAGGCAGGCAGGGGGGGGCATCCAGCAGGAAGTTTAGTTAGTGATGCACCAGCAGGTGCCAGTCCACCTGCTGGTTGTGGTCCGCTGGGTTTTCTGAAGGTCACAGTCAACGTAGATGTCCACCAGTCATGTTTTCTTCCGCTGACAAACTTTATGGAGAGGCTGATTTACTTTTCCAGCAGGACTTGGCACCTGTACAAACTGCTAGAGGTTCCAAAAACTGCTTCAGTTTCCATGGTGTTATGTTGGTTTATCGACCAGCGAACCGACCTAAATGAGTCTATGAAGTACTGTCAAGAGGAAGCAACCTGAGCTTCCATTACAGCTTGAGGTTAAGCTTGTGCTCAAATAAATCGTCTCAGTGTAACATCAACTGAAGGTGTGCGTCTGTCTGGTGTGTGTTTGGTTAAAACATGCTTATTCTTCATTCAGCGAAGGAACTAGAGGTGGGTAGATTTGCCAAAAATTGTATTCAAATTAAAGTAACATTCTTCAACAGTAAAAGTAATAAGTGCGGTGCAGTAAAGTGCAGAAGCATTTTTTTTAAGTTATTAAAAGCAAAGTAACTTGCTACTCTAAAGGCTGTTTTCTTCAACACATGTACTATTGCCAACCGATGCTCTGCCTACCTTTGTCCATGGAGTGGCGCTGTTTCTCCATGTAACTTGTTAGAGCAGAGACGCCGCTTTCCACACTTCCATCCAAAAGTCGGTCGACTCCGCCGACCAACTCAACAGGAACTGACGTCTCCTTTGTGCAAGTGGATGGAAAAATGCAGGCTGCAGGAAAAATGGCTCCAAACACCGGACCGCTGAAAGGTGAGAAACAAACCTTTTCGCACAGCACGTCTTTTAGGAAAAGTTCAACTTTGTAGATGCGTTATGTTAGCGGTTGTACCGTCGTCGTATGTGCCCGCTTCCCGTTTGAGGAAAGCCTGCATTTGTTCCCTGTTGTGGTTAGTTGGCGAGAACAAGCTGGCAGTTGTCTTGAGTACTTTTAAATTATTAAACCGTTGGCACTTAGAGCTGGGAAGAGTGGCTAAAGTAGCGTTTGTTTGGGTGAAGTCAGTGGCGTTTGTGTAAACATGGGGTTTGTTGCTACTGGTTCAGCTGGTTTAGCAGCTAAGTTAGCCTCAAAAGATCTCTTAAAGTTGGAGTTTCACTAAAGCGGCTACCAAAAGTAGCGAAAAGTGGCTATCTGTGCTAGGTTACTAAGTTCGGCTTTTGGCAATTGTTGAAGTTGCGTCATGCTAACAGCGACCTAGCTCTGATTTGAAAGAAGTCAGCCGGGCAAAAACACCAAACAAAGGTGACATAATGCCAATATAAAACCATAGTTTGTGGCCAAGTGACAGAGTAGCGAAGCAACCGACCTAAGAATGTGCTTTGAGTTCGTATTCTGCAACTGTATTTGATGACAAACGTATCTTAAACTGATTGTATCTCTATTATTTTTCTCGATAATACATCACGTGTTCCCTTTAAACGCAGCTGTAATACAAATTTAAGTAAGGTGGTTGGCACAATTAACTTTTTCATTTATTTATGGACTTATTATGAAAAGAAAATGGTAAGAATAGAGTTTGTAATATTTAGCTGCAGTTTATTGACTCAAACATTAGATTGTGTCATTAAATGTTGCATGACTTGGTTACATATTTTCCTCTTTAAAAATCTTAAAGAGGCTGCACTTTGATCAGCTGCACCAGATAGTGCTAACCTCTGCAATTTTTTTTCTCACAGCCTCAGGAAACAAAATATTACATTTAGGTCTAAATTTAAGGTGAGAATTCAAGTGTATATGTTGACTCATAACTGTAAAAACAACAGCAGATTTGCGGTTTTAAATGTATTTTCTGTTTTATTTTTAACAACTGTGTGACTTGTCCATGCATTAACATAACACACAGAACAAACTATGTAGCTTTCTGGGAGGATGTCCTATCAAGAGTAAACACTGCATTTATTGTTTCATTAAGCAAGACTTTTTAAAAGATTACTCAGAGCTTTTGAATGGCTTTAGAATACCCGGAAAACATTTTATTAACACAATGTCTCTGCGGTGCTGGTTACTGTTATCAGGATGCGCTGTGGTGTTAAAATGTTACGATTTCAATGATGCTGTACATTTCCATCTTTTCAGAAAGATTCCTGAAAAATGCGCCTCAAAGTCAAAAGCTTGCTCCAGTTGTATTCAAAATTAGTAAACCTTGCAAAAGCGACAATACTAGTAAATATAGTTATGAAAATATCACTTGCAAAATATTTAAGTTTTATTCTTTCATCTTGTTCTTATTTGTGCTTCTGTCACTTTGTGACCTTTATGCATTTTGGGCAATGTCATTTCTGTCTGCTGCAAGCAGTAGCATGTTAAAAAAAAATCCTTATTCATAACACTTGAAATATATTAGCCAACAACAACTGCACTCAACAGAGTCATTGCAATATTGGTATTAAGCCTGTTGCAATAAGCAATAACTCAATGAAACTACATTAAAACAAGATTTATGATCTCTTTCTTTTGACAAAAGTCTTCAATCTAGTGCTTTTGGTCTCAACTAATCTTTATTTTTTAAGTGCAGTTTTCTTTACAGAGACTTCAGTATTCATTTTATTTGTTATGTTTTGTTTGAAATATTTTGGATATTTCAAATATCTCCCTGTTCCAATGTTAAAAAGTTCATCAGAAATTAAAGTTTATTGATCTTTGAGGGGGTGTGCTCGCATTATTAGGCCTCTGCTGTTATATTACTTAAAAATGGTCTCAAAAGGACAATATTATCTTCTTATCACAATAACTTCTGGGACAATTTATCGTCCAGCAAAATTTGTTAATGTGACAGGTCTGATTGATATTATACATTGTGATATTGCGATGATGATATATTTGCAATATATTACGTAGCCCTGTTTATAGAGTAGAAGTGCAATGATTGAAGCTTTCTGGCTGATCACCAATTTCTTAAAAAGTCTGACCTGCCTAAATGTAGTTTTTTGGGGAGTTTTTTTTTTTATTATTATTATTTTTTAACATTTCTAAATATAGCAACAAATTGGCGAAGGTGGCAACAGTTTTGGGGACTTTTGTAAACAGCACATGTGCAGATGTGACCTGGTGGGTGAAGGTGGGCGGGTCTGTCAGTCAGCCCTCTATCATGGCAGAACAAAAGAGGACACTGGCTGACTTTCAGAGCTGTGTGGGGGAAGATAAGCTTGGTGGATAAGATCGGTTTCACATGCAAGTATTGGACGAACGCTAAGGAAATCAGATCCGATTTATCGGTTCACCGCCAACTGCACTGAAACTCAGCTCAACTCACTTCCACTTCACTTACAAAGTATAGACAAAGTATGCCGTTTAAGAATACTGCTGATGTAATAAATCATTGTTGCAATCTGAGAACTGCCTAGTCTGAGAGTTTAGTGTTAGTCTTTGCACTTTTTGAACATACTCTGTAAAACATTACATTTTTTTTATTTTTTGGCCAAATAAGATTAAAGACATATCACTGACACTTTCTGTAAGTAACTGTCTCTCTTATTTTGTAATGAATTAGCGTCAAGCCTTATTCGGGAAGTTTTTCTGGACGGCTTCATGGTTCGAGGGGTTTTTGGCACATTTGAATTTCTGTCCTGAAAGTGGCAAAACTGGTATAATAACAAGTGATGCTGTGATCCTACGATGCAGAACTAACCACAGTCAACTAATGTTTATGAAGTTTAGTCACAGGCGAAATTTCTCTTGTTTTTTACATTTTAAGTAAGGTGTCTGTTTTGTTTTGCTAGAATATGCTTTTTTATTGTATACCAGTAGTGGCACACGGATTACATGTCAGGATACAAGGAATCCACATAAAACCATTAATGAGAACATGGTCCAAAAATGACAATCCGTATTGATTTTCCTGAGCTGTGTTGCTGTAAAACTCTGGATCAAACCTAATATATGCAGCCACATTGCCACAACCTGCTGGGGATCACACAGCTGATAAGACAAGCTTGGGCCGTGACTCTTAACGTAATGCTAACAGAAGGAAAAAGAAGGCTACGATTGAGGGAGGGAGAGAGGGGGGAGGTTGAGCTTTTCAGCATGCCAAATTCCTCAGCTGCACAATAGCGTTGGGCGAGCCCCGAGTCCCGGCCGGCACAGTCGGCCTTCTCCACCACAACGGGAGGGGAGGCTCAGGAGAGGCCCGCGATGCCTGGGGAGAGGAGGAACTCGCTCAACCCCTGCGCCGCAATCGCTCGATGAATGGTTGCTTTGAGGACGCTGCTGTGTCATCCAGCACCACCATGCCATATGAGAAAAGTTATGTTTGGATTGTTATTGCTAGGGTTGTAAATATGTCAGCCTTCTTTTGTAGCACGAAACGGAGCACTTTCCTACAATTTATGAAAGAAGGCGTTGCTAAATAATGGAGAAAATATGAGCAGGTTTAGTAGTAATAAAAATAAACTTGTAGATTTGTGAATTAACTGTATTGAGTTCCTGATTAACTGGCTTATCATTGTTTTGTTTAGTCATTTATAGTATACAGGCACTCCCAGGTTTAATATGCACCTTGTGGCGAAGCAGTGAACCTGAATAAAGAAGTGTTTATCGTGACGTACCTTCCTGTATGAATACACGGGGTACTGATTTGAGAGGTCTGACCCACATGATGCCCCGGATTTCATAAGCAGGCTGGCCGAGCAGCATATGTGGCAATTTACAGTCAGTCAATACGCAATTAAAATGTGCTTAAAGCAACAAAGCATTGATGATTTATAAAGGCTTACCATAGCTTAGAAGCTCACTTTAGGTCATTGTTCCGCAATGAAAATGCAACCAAGAACCTCCTCTTCCGTTATAGATCTTTGCACAATAGTTGAACCGCCAAGATGTGAGCTTTCAGTGCATGCAGCTGGGGTTGTGGAATTAAAGGGGCGTGACTTGCACCACAGAATTCACTTGGAACAGAATTAATAAAGATATGTGCATTAGATTTCCTTGATATCTGTGTGTTGCGATCCTCCCGAAGGTTGTTCAAATGCATGTAGTGTTTTTTATGCGCCATCCTCAACCATGTTTTGTTTTTTTTTTCTTTTTTTTTGTTATCAGATTCTGCTGAATAATGTTTATCTCTGATCAGACGAACTCATAAGAATGATCTGGTGGCTCAGATGTGGTTTCATTTTTGAGTCGTATCGATTGCCACACTTGTTTGTTTTTCTTGACTTGTATTGACATTGGTGGCTTAACTTTAAGGCCCCATTTCATGTCAGGACTTTCAAGTTGAGCCAAAAAATAAGTGTGGATTATGCAACGAAAGTATCTTATGAAAAAACCTTGAGATGCATGTAGGACTTGATTGAGCAGTCCTGGATGATCAGAAATTCAGTAAGAACACAGGTCGTACTAAGAACACTCTTTGGTGTTGATGTTGAGGGAAGCAGACTTAAAATTATTATTATTATTCTTTTAATCAGTGATGTCTAAAACGGTGTGCTGTTTAAAGAACTGTTTAATACAGGGTGTTCACACATCCTTAAGAAGTCTTAAATTCATATATCTAAACGCTAAGGCCTTAAAATGTCTCATTTGTTGAAAAAAAATGGAAGTTGGCTTTAAATACATTAATCACAAATATTACATTTTGTGATGGCAGCACTATTTGATCTTGTATATGTAGTTTTTTTTTTCTTGGAACTTGAGCAAGAAATACTGCTGACACCTGTAGGTGGGAGTTAGCGCTCGCTTAAACCCAATGTTCTTGGCCATTTTTGTGGAAAATTTTCAATAAACTCACTGTGAAGCATTAGCGTGAAAATAGGGCAAGATTTGTTGATTTTGTGTAAGTTTCTGCGATTGCGTCAAACTGGAGGGACTGTATAATTTGCAGAGTGAAATCACTATCAGAAAATTAGTTTTATAAATGGTGATGATTGCATATCTACTACAAAATTCTGACAGCTGCATATCTGGGTAGGAGTTTGGTGTGGCTGGTTATTAGATCTTCTATTTCCTTTATCTTGTTTTGAATAAATTTTTCCATTTTTTAAAAATGTCATTTATTTCTTCTCTTTTTTTTTTTAGGTGTTTAAATCTCTGCACGGGAACCCTTAAGACCACACTGACTTGAAAGCCGTCATACTCATGGCTCCCTCCACTTGACAGAATGGCCCAGACACATAATGCTAATGGGTTCAAGATGGATGTCCCCAAGCCAAAGGGGGCTGTGGGTAAGGAGGAAGCCCTCCGGATGGAAGAAGAGGCAATGGCTAAACTGAAACGGGATAAGAGACATACAGTTTCAGTTTTAACTCCTTCATCTTCCTCCAAACCTTCAAAGTTCTCCACGACTACTGCTGCTCCTCAGCCTTTTCCTTCTGCGAATGTACCTGACAAGGACCTCATCGACTTCCCAGAAACTAAGAAGCAAGCAGAGGGGGACAAGTTCAGGGATATCGATGTGGACAAGCTGACTAACGCAGAGCTTGAGAAGCTCCTACTGGATGACAACTTTGGCGTCAACAGCAAAACGTCTCGCCCCGCTGCGCTGCTGGGTTTCAACCTCAGTGCCTCTTACCCTGGAGGGAATCCCTGTAGCTCCTCTCCTTTCCAGAACAGTCAGTGGACATCAGTTCTGCCCAGCCAGTCTAACTCTAGTGTGAGCACTCCAACCCATCAACCCACTCCGCTCTTCCCCTCGGCTCCCTTTCCCAAACCAGGCACGTTTCAAAATGGCTTCACTCCACCCATGTCGTCCTTCTTGCCCCTTCCACCTCAGCAGCCATCCTTCATGGCGTTGCCTCCCATCCAGGCTCCTGCAGCCATGGTCTTCTCAAAACCAACAGTGGACCCGGAAATGGCAAAACTGTTTGACAAGATCGCAAGCACCTCGGAATACTTGAAGAATGGCAGATCCACCGGCATCGACGTGGACTCTTCACATGTTGGCGTGGCCTCTCTGGCGCCCAACCCACCGCCTCAACAGGCAGTGGTCACAGAGTCTTCTCACGTCACCGACTTTGAGTGGCTGGATCTGGACCCGCTCACGAAACGTAAAGCCGAGAACGAGCAAGTGTCTGTGGCGTCGGAAAGCGACGCTCAGGTTGTACCGGGAGTTTCCGCCGGGGACCCTTGGGATGCCGTGCTTGAAACGGAAGGGAACAATTCCGGTGGCAGAGGCAGCCCGAGTTTGGAGGGGAAAGTTTCACAGTCGGTCCACTCACAGCACAGGAGAGCTTCAACAGGGGCACCTGTTGCTAGGAGCCACTCGCTCAATATCCCTGGCACCTCTTCCCAGCAGAAAGCAAGTAGTCAGGTAAGGGCACACAAGGCTAATTTATAGGCAGTCAACTTTAGCTATTTGTAATTTTGACAGACACATAACCCTTTAACCTATTATGTTCAAGACAGTTCTGCAGTGTTGGTGCTCTTCTCATGTTGTATATCAATCAGGGAAGAATTAGACAAACAAGATTGGACTTAATTAGGTCACTTACTTCATATGCTAGTAACCCTGATGAGATTAATTGCATGATAAATTAAAATGAGCTCAATGATTTCCATTCTGATTTTCTGTTTTTTTTATTTTCTTTTTATTTATCATTTTTGGTTGTGTTTTATTTTGGATATTTCCCTCAGTGTATCATAAGCCTGGCAGGCCGCCAGGCTTTACTTACCCGCTTATTATACTTACAGTTGTTTGTTTATTTTAAATTTACTTTTTTATAGAATCAGAAAGACGGATTAAGCTAGGTTTATAGTTTACTGGATTATTGTTTATCACAGTAATAACTGGGACACTTCATTGTCCATCAAAATGTGTTATTGTGGCAGGCCTACATGCAAGTGCCCCGGCACCTGCTGTTGTAATTGCTGATGTTGCAAGAGTGTACACCCATGCTAAAATGCCAGACTTATGTTTTGCGAAATATGATCAAATGTGACAAACTCTTTAATTTGAGATATTCTGTGCAACCCAACCACTAAAAATCCCCCTCAAAAAGTATGGACTTTTAAGGTTTTTATTGATTTAATTGTCTTCTATGGTACCAGTTTATCAGCACACCACACCTTGACCTAGGCACATTTCCTCACACCATCTTGCCATATTCTCTAACTCTATGGGATTCTCTGGACATTTCTGCTTCACTACCTTGTTCAGCTAAAAACACATTTTCTTTTTATTTTTATTCTATTACAATCACCTTAACAAAATCCCCAGTTGAGTCTGATCATGATACTGACACCCTTATGTTTTACTTTGCTTATGTTGTTGTTCCTGCTTAAAGTGGTTCATATTCCAGATTTACTTTTGTGTAGAAGTTTCCCAAAGGTTTAGGTTTGATTTCTTCATAATATAACACACTATCCCCACACAGTCTTGGGAGATTTTAGGCAGATCTCTACTGGTTGAAGAAGATCAGGCGACAGATTTCTTCCCACCATACTTCTTATTCCAGACATTTAATACAGGAGCATGCATTTATTTGTAGAGCACCTTCACTACTTGCTAGAAATTCCTGCAGATCCTTCAGTGATTTTTTTCAGCATTCTGCCAGTCTGTCAGTTTTAGAGAAACATCCTTTTTTTAGTAATGTCACCACAATTGTGGCAAAAGCTTTCAGTTTTTTTGTAGACTGTTTAAACCAGATGACAATGCTATGTGGATGAGGGTTTTGCTAAACTCAACTAAATTCAACTGCTAGCCCCATTGTGAACATTTTTTTTATCATCTTCAACATCTATCACTAAGTAATGTGCTGCTCTTTTACTGTAAGGAAGTTTATCATTGCCAATGATGACCTCACAGAATTTCACTTCCACAAAATCTAAACCAACACTTCAACACTCCAACCCTCAGTGGCTTTTTGTTTTTGTATGTTTTACATGTTGTTCCTACACAGGCCTTATATTGAACCATTCATTTGATGCAGATGATCCCTGGGTTTGGACACTACTGCTGCTGTATAAACTTGAATATTTTTTTGTTAAAACAGCTGAATTAAAATATGACTTGCACAAGATAACCATTTATAATGGGTATATTTTTGTTTACCTCCCAAAAATCTTGTGTTTTAAGAGACGCAGATACTTCTATGATCTGCTGTAAGATTTTGATGCAAGTAATAAGGACAGTGCTTTAGGCAAGAGTCATAATAGAGGTCTGCCATCTGTCAATATGGCCTCTATCTGCGCTGAGTCAAGCTGAAACCAGTCACTCTGCGTAAACGTGGTGCTTTTAATGTCTAACCCTTCGACTGTATTAGCTGTTTTGTGAAATGATTAACTCTCACAGATCACTAGTTACTAAAATACTTAGACTTTTATGGAGATAAAGTTTGTCATTGCTCTTGATTTTTAGTTTTTTAAAGTGATTTTGTTTTGTGAGGGTGTTTTCGTTGGGTCATTACGCCCACTTCCTGCTGATTGTTTTTAGATTTGTCCTGACCAAAGAATTTTTCTCTGTTGCACTTCCTCACACCACGATGAGAATTAACTCTCCCAACAGTACACTTTATATTTTCTTTCCAGAATACTTTTGTTTTTTTTTAACTTTTTTTACAGCTGCAACAAACAAAATATCATAACTGTTGAAAGTAAAAAACATGAGTGAGACATTGATAATGTCTCACTCATATTTCCATTGAGGACTCTGGAGATTTAGTTTTTCTCTTTATCAAAGGCAACTCGTCCAGTGCCCACACCCCGGAGAGGATTCCAGGGCTGAGGAATGTCTTTATTCTTGAAATGATGAAGCCATGCTTGTTTACTCTTGCCCATATGTTATGTCTAGGTTTGCAAATGTTTGTTGCTGAAACTACTAATGTTTCGCAGTTTGAGCCTTTTCAATGCTGCACTCACTTTTTCTTGTCTCTGTCCGTCATGCCTGCCGACTTTATACTGGGAGGTCATGATGATGGTGTTGTGTGTTTGCTTGCTCCTGTTTCTGTTTGCTTGTTGCAAACAGAAACAGGTCTGTGCAGGTCCTCTGTGGCGGAATAGCCCAACTATCACCCTTAATGTGTTACTATTTTAACCCAACTCTCCTGAGATGCCAGATCTCTGAAAAGGTTAAAAATAGTCAACATTTTGAGCGATACTAACCTGATTACCTTCTGCAAATTCAATTCAAATTCAAATAATACTCTATTGATCCCAAAGTCGAATTAAATGTTGTGACTCCAGGGTTTCACCCAGTGTATGATGAGGCTGGCGGGCCACCAGGCTTTATTTGCTCTCCCATCAGGTTTATCATTGTTTTTATTTATAAGTGTTTTTTAAACACTAGTAAGAGTGATATCAAAGATGGGTTAAAGACTCTTGTTGGTGAAACAGTTGGAATAACAATAGCAACATGGTCTACATTTTTTTCCAGGCTTTTTGTCTAGAAAGGCAGTAGCTTGAAAGAATAGGAGAAAAAACCGAATGAATGGTCTGAATGCTGTCCTACTGATATGTAGGTTTTTTTTATTATGATTTATTACTAATTCTTTCCTCACTGTTAACATAATGTAACATGATTTTTTTTTTTATGCAGTTGTAGTATACATTTTTTAAAACGGACTAAGCAATAATGCAAAATGTACACTAATGGTGAATTGTTAAGGCTTTCCCCTTCCACTTGTTATTATTTATACCTTTTTGTATAATTATAACCAGCTTTTAGTATCTGGTTATTTATTCTGTCTTTGCTTAAGTCCACATTTACAAAAAGGGGCAGACAATATGAGGCTGAGAACAAAATGATGCGATTTTGACTGCAACAATGACAACCGATTTCGGCAGTTCAGCTCAACTATGCCGAGCCCTTTACTGTAGGCTTTTCTGCTCCGCTACGCACTTCACCGGCTAACGTAGGAAAATCTGACATGATTGCACAGATTATCAGGATTCAGTCGGAGCGGAGTTATTCCTGACCACCCTGATCAAGGGCGCAGACATCGGTGCATCAGAAACTGCCAGCTGACTTCCTAGCAACTGAAAACAATGTGTCACTGTCTGCAACCTTTCATCAACATAAACAATGTCATCCTCACGTTTGACAAGTTCTTAATGACTGCAACTTTTACTCCGGAGCAACATACAGTCCGGAAAGAACAGCATGCATTTCTGATCCCCCGCCCTTGTCTCACTTTGACTCTTTTGACTCTACTGTGTGGCTGTTTCTTTCCATCTAGGTGCTGTGTACCTTCCCACCCACCTACCCCATCTGTTTCACTCTTTCATTTGTAGGTAAAGCTTGAGTCGATGATGATCAGCACCCAAACAAATACGCCTTTATATTTAGCTTGGGTGTCATGCCTCAGTGAGTGACAGACTTCTTGTCAGCCAGCCGACCCCTGACTGGCGCCTCTTCAAACCTTCCTCTTACTGACATCCTTTACTGCACACTGCCATGTCTGGGTTAAGATGAGACCCCTTCACATTACTCACGGTCAGCTCCAGAGTGTTGCGTCTCTTTGGATGGATGTACTTTTGAATCAATACGTTACAGCTGAATACATCAACATCATCTTCTAGTTTGTAATGACGTAATTTTTGTAATAACCTGCTGTTATTGAAGCGATATCTAACCCTCCTCCACCTTTCCCTCGACATGCAGACTGATTTTTATGAGATGGCCCAATTTATCTGTGCTGTTGCTCAAGTTCTTGAGTGAGAAAGTGAAACCTGCAGGATGTCAGTTGCACTCTACTTTTTTTTTTTTTTTTTTTTACATAACAGACAGATCTTCTCTTCCCCCGCACACTTCCAGACCTCCACAAGTCTTTTAACGACGCCTCCACACTTCAGACTGTGCCCCATTTTTCTATTCTGCTCGGGTTAATTGCACACTCTGCACAAATGTGAAAACCTACACCTTAAGCGGTTCTCACGTTAAAGTTCCTCTGGTGGGATAGCGCGGGCTTAAGGGCGATGCAGTCCGTAAGAGGATGTTGCATTGATTCCTGTCCGTTGTGACTTGCCTGACGAACGACACGCCGCTTCCTAAACTTTGACCTTTCTCTGACGAAAGCAGAAATGACCTGCAGCTTAGCAATGCAAATATAATCTTTAATAGAGTGCATGATAAAAACAATGAAGATGCATTTAACAGCGTTTCATCATCCGTTTGTCCATTTGTAGTCCTAGATTTCAGTTTATCACAGGAAGCGTGACTTCATTAGCTATCAGATACTTCCGTTTTGAAAGCAGTAGTAGTTCTGCTTTAAGGCTACTTGCTTCCCCCCGATATAAACTTTACAGTTTGCTGTAGCCGATTTCTTCTTAGCGTCGCTGTGCTTGGAAAATGACCCGTTTTGAACACTGCCAAAGTGTTTTGCCAACATGATCCGCTGCCTCTACGTCGCAGTGATGTTGAGGTTTATCCAGACGGCCTTTAATGCCTCAGCAGAGGAGGGTGTTTTTGTTTTCAGGGTGTCGACCTCTTTCAGTTCCACACATGGTGAACCCGATACCCGATGAGACTGATTGGAGGGGAAAAAGGCTGTTTTTCACAAGACACTTTGCAGTGTGTTTGCTATTGCTGGCAGTAAATGTGTAACAGGATAAAATGATAATATATCACACCCAGACGATTAAAGTGTAACTTCTTTCAACTTTTTCTGCAGAGCCTTGTTTTGTTCTTTCTTTTTTATCCAAGTGTGTAGCTGCAGTTTGATTCAACGTCTAGTGAGCCTTTAGTTTTTCACTACTTAATGTGGAATTAGCAAAAGCTATTCATTTTATTTTTTGTCATCTTAGACAGTATAATGTGTTACTCAAGCTTACTATGTATTTGTCTTTTTAAAACAATCAATTTTAGAAAAAAAAATATTTTTTTGCAGTTGGGGAACTGTTAAACATTTTGTTGACCACAGCAGTGATATTTCTTCATTTCAGTTTGGCTAAGGATTTGCATAGTAGTTTCCTTCTGTCATCTTAAAGGTTGAGTTTCCCAAGAAAAAGAAATACCAGGAACAGTTGTGCCATTTGTTGAGCAAGAAGTCATGGGTTTTTATTTGGTTGTCTGTCACTTTAGAGTAGAATTTGGACAGCAAGTGATCAGGTTTTATTACAAATTACTCAGTTAGTCAAAATTTAAAAAAAAAATTTAAATAATTTTTACCCTCTTTTTTTTTTGTCTTGAAGGCATTTGCCACAGTGTTCTAGGTTGAAGCCATGTTTTCTTCATGAAACATTTGGGTTTTGATATGACAATTGCAAACCTTGCAGACTACACTGGTAGGACTATAACTACATGGTTGATTCATTTGTTGTTGAAGAGTCAGAACTTGAACTTCAGCCCTTTTCTTGATTGGAGGCGTTGGAAGAAAACAAAACAGGAAGTCCAAAAAACAAAATTGCATTTCCTCATCTTGGATGGGAGTGTCACATTTACTTTGTGAGTCTAATACTCGTCTCTGTTTGAACACACATTCCCACACATGTTCAGAGAGGATGCTCACATACAAACTCTCACCGCAAAAACATGGACAAGAACGCCATCAAACATGGAAAAAAAAAAACTGAAATGGTGGACACAAAAATAGCCTAATTATGTGTAAAAATGCTTATTTGGATCTACTCACTGAATTACTTAAAACAGGCTGTGGTCTTTATGTTTCACAGTGTGTTCCTGATTTTACAGTCAACGTTGTGATATGTTAGCGGACGTGCAGAGAGAAGATGAGAGATTAGTCAGCGTGTGAATTTAAAGGAGCTGTTCCCATGACTTCAGTCCCGCCGAGTTCCCCCTCGGTGTCCGGCGGAAAAAAAAAAAAAAATGGTGTGAAACATAGATTGGCCTTTCGGTGCTTTACAGTGACGCATCAAGGCTATTCTGATCTTAACCATAAAAGCTTCTCACTTATCATTTTTGAAGAATCTCTTGTGGTTTCCTTGAATTAAAACAAACCTTACTGATTTCCCTCTTCTTGCCTCTCATTCATTGGTTTCTTAATAACACAACAACTACAAGAGTTGCTGAAAGGTTTGTTTATTTGTGTTGTGTCACATTAAAACCAGAGATGTCGATTCACTTTTTTCCACTTCCGATACCTGAGGTTTAGTATCTGCTGATACTGATTTGATACACAAAAACAGACTTGAGTTGACTCAAAATGTTTCTTCTTTTTAAAACACAGTCTAGTAGAATAGTTTTTGATATATGGATCGATACAGATATTAACATTGGTTTGGTACATCTCTAATTAAGACCACAAACTTCACTGTCTTGTGTGGGACTTTACAAAATGAAGCAGTTCTGTAGTAAATCCAGCCTCTGGTTAAGTTCAGCTCTCTATCAAATCTGTCATCAATATTCTTCACATTTGTTTCATCCATTTTTTTCCCTCCTCATCCCTCTCCATCTCTCCATCAGCTCTTTCCGCCTCATTTGGGATGAGGTCTGACCGATTTTTCAAGCCATGACTGAGTACTTTTGCTTCCCAGGAAGGGGCGGAGTCTTTGCGTGTCTCATTTCCTGTGCCTCAGGAAGTGCATTCCTCAGCTGCTGACAATCAGATGGCAGTAAAAGACAGACAGTGTAGTTGTGATTTCTCTGCCGCGGGCCGGCCTCCAGGAATCTCTTAGAGCAATTCCAAAGGGTGTCGTCTCAGGATTTATTTCTCTGTGTGTGAATATGCAAAATTACGTATTAGATTCTTTTTCCATACCTTTGGTAGCCCTGCTTTTTATTTTAAAACCTCTTGGTTCAACAAACATTGTTGAACCAAGGCAGCGTCACACGGACACAAAAGCTCTAAAGATTTATGGTTGTGTTTTTGTGCTCCTTCTGACTTGTTGATTGGCTCTGGAGGATTAATAAGCGTTGAGGTGTTTCTAATAAAACTTCCCCTTCATCAGTCTTTGAACTCACTATTTCTATCCTGACATTTGCTAAGCTCTTTTGAAGAAGTATATACTTAAGGACATATAAGATATAAAGCATTTTAATGATTTTTAACCCTCAA
Organism: Poecilia mexicana; assembly: GCF_051168715.1. Classification (NCBI taxonomy): domain Eukaryota; kingdom Metazoa; phylum Chordata; class Actinopteri; order Cyprinodontiformes; family Poeciliidae; genus Poecilia; species Poecilia mexicana. The sequence continues at coordinate 28,963,522 of NW_028263375.1, forward strand.
CAATCCAAGTTTTTATGTGTGTATTTTTAAAGTAATTGTTCTTTTAATTCTAATCTTAGTGAATCCTTTGCTTGTTTAGGGAAGAGGGAATGGTTTGGTGAAGAATGCTGTGCTGGAGGAACAGGACGCCCAGAACCTGGAGATTGTTGCGTTTTGTAAAGACTTGGCAAGGTAAGCTGGATTGTTTCTACCGAGGAGAACAATAAACCTCCCTTTGGGCGTTACAAACTCAAACTCGCCTATCTTCAGACGTATATGAACTTCAGTGACATTACTCTCTCAATCTGCAGAGTTTTAAACGAAGTCGGTCCACTCTTTGCTGGTTTTTCATCTTTAAGATAGCGGTGGGCGATTTTGACATAGAATTTTAGTGTCATATATTGAGGTACTATTCTGATAATAAATATTATGATAAAAAAATATATCTTTTTTATTATCTTATTGTATGGCTGCATGGCACAGCATTCACAGTGCCACAAATGGAATATTCTTGAAAAACATTCCCATTTGAAATTGGGTTCTTCAGGACACAACTTACATAAAAAGCTGAGTTATATCACTAAACTGCACACAGTAACTTTATTTAGTCATATTTTCAAATTCACTGATTTTTATTGAAGCAAATGTGGAACAAACAGTGGAGAAAATAGCAAAAATAAAATTTCCAGTAATACTGTCAGCTTTGTGTTTTTGTTTACCATCAATAACTGAAATTTACCACAATAATACAAATTCTTCTGAGACTATTTTCACAATAAACAATACAATAATTGTATTATTTATTATACATTTATCATATTGTTTATACAATACAATTATTACATAATTGTATTATACAAAGAAGAAAGTAGTCTTTATTCCGGGAGGATTGCTTTCAGGTTCTGCTTGGAATGGTTCCTTCATGGTTTGGGAATGTGTTTATGGGAATTTTTGACCACTCTGCCTGGAGGTCATATGAGGTCAGACTCTGATGCTGGTCTCAGCTTGAGCTGATTCAGAAAGTGATCTATTAAGTTCAGGAATCTGTACAGGCCAGTCCGACTCTTCCCCTCTTAACTCACGTTGTGCACTGTCATGTTGAAACTGAAAGGGACATTCCCAAACTTTTCCCACAATGTAGGCAGCATGTAATTTTCCAAAATGTCTTGGTATGCTGAAGCTCTAAGAGTTTCTATCACTGGAACTGATGGATTCAGCTCCTGAAAAACAGTCCCCCACCATTATCCCCTCTGCACCAAACTTTGCGTTCGGCGCTAGAGCCGTTCTCCTGGTGACTGCTAACCAGAATGAGTTGCTGATGTGTCTGATTGTATCAGTGGAATACCCAACCCGTTATTTCCCAGATGTTTGTAGGAAGTAGTCAGCATACCATTGTACTGAGTTGTGTACACCTGTGTTCATGGAAGTGGCTTAATGATTGAATTTAATGATTTGGATGGATGGACCAATATTGGTACAGCATATCACATCCAACACCTAAGAAAATGCCTGGTACCTCTGGCAAAGATGTGCAAGAGTTTGGTTAATAAATCCATGTTTTGTTTCAGTTGTGTGATGGCACTAGAAACAGGGAAAATCCACTCACAAAGCAGAGAAACGTCTCATTGTTTCTGACCAAATGACCCGTCCCACAATTGGCACTAGCATTGCTGCTGTTAACACTTTTCACAACCTTCTTTTGGCAGCACTTAGTCTTTGACATTTCAGGAGCTTTGAACAAAGAGGGAGCTTGTTGACCGTTTGGCACAGTTTCTCCAGAGTGTCTAAAACTTTGACTCTTTTCACCTGCTCTCTTTTCTCAGCTCAACCCAAACATTTTCTATAGACGTTAGATTGGCCATAGAAGACAGTTGGGTTTCTTTGGGTTTGTTGAACCAATTTGATTATTATTATTTTTTTTATGTTTAATGAGTCATTGTCTTTCTCTGAAAACCCAGTGATTATCTAGTTTCAGTAATTTGGCTGAGCTCAAAAGACATTACTTTTAAATTTTGTGAAAAGTTTGAGACCATGCACTCTAACGACGTTCTAAGTTCCTTGGGAAGAAAAACCAGCCCACAGCATCACAGATCCTCCACCATACATAACAGTCTATGTGCTTTGGGAATATGAAATGCCTAGATACACTTCAGCTTGCTGGCATTTGTAAAACAAGAGCAGAGATGAGGAAGACTGTTGGCTTCTGTGGCTGTGCAAGGTGGTTTCCACCATGTGTATTAATTCATATGACGGTATATTTTGTATTTGACCTACTATAATATGCAAGTAGAAGCACTTCTAGAGATATTTGGTGTCTCAAGTATCAGACTGGTCGTGACATGTCACAATGCGTTTTTCATACTAGAAATGTAATGCAGCTTCTGGCTTAATACGAAGAAAGTGTCCTAGTGATCCTCCCACAGCATGTTAACGGGTATCAGTCTAATAGTCTGAAGTAAATTTAACTTAAATTAAAAAAGTAAGCAAAAACACCCATGGTTTAATTATAGCTTTTCACCTTTTGTAAGTGAAGGCCTGCTTCTGAATGCACACGCGCTCGCTTGATGACACGTTTCCAGTTTAGTTAACCTCCAGGATCCGTACAGAGTTTTCTTACCACAGTATTTGGTTTGGGTGGGGTGACGATGAAGCCGTGCTCACGGAATGTACTTTCACTATGATCACACCGTCAACGCCCAGCCAACGTCTGGCAGCATCACTGCATCCCGGGTGGTCAACAAAAAATTATTTGCATAGCTTACAATTTAGAGGAGTGCAAATGGGACAAAAGAGAAAATTTCTTGGCATTTTCATTTTCTAGCAAAGAAAAATATCCGGTCAGACTTTCCCCATCATTCATCCAGCAGTCTGATCCAGATCATCTGATTTATAACGGCTGGCTGGCTGGCCTTTGTTTCCCTTTATGTTATATTTTCTTTTTTCCCCACTGGGCATGAAAACCAAAACATAATAAAAATGCCTCGACCCTCTTTTGTTTCTTTTCCTACTGCAGCCTACGTTCCAGATTCCCTCACGGCGACATCGGGACCAACCCGGGCTTCGTCCTCAGCCCCGTCATCGCCCAGAGGGAGAGCGGACCGGACAATAACTGCTCTGTCAAAGTTTCCATTGAAATCCCTGAATCTCAGCAGCCTGTGACTTTCACCTGTGATGGTAAGCATCTGACAAGTGACTGAAAAAAAAACAAAAACAACAAAAAGTTGTAGCAGAGGTAGGAGTTGCGCTGTTTGCCCTTACAGCAGAATATTGAGATGCAGCATGGGGTATATGCCAATTTTTATGTAATGGACAAGAAACAAAACAGATTTTTTTTTCTGTTATATTTTATAGGGATAGTATTAAAAAATCAACTGTTTTAAGCTTTACATAACATCGTGTTATAATATAATTCCTTCATCAAAAACATACCCGGAGTGTCGTCTTGATTATTTCATGCATGTTTGAGAAATCCTCTAATCTCCTGTGGCAACCATTCAGCTGTGCAAAACGCCTGATTGCACCTAGCCCCACCTCCTCGTTCCTGCAGTTTCCGACCCTCTGCCTGATTTCTCAGTGAAATACTGGCACAAACATTGTGAAAGGGTTAAAGGAGGAGCCATGCTGTGGTGACTTCCTGAAGGCAGAGTTTCAGAAAGGGCAGCAGTTTTTAAAGAGACAGAAGCCCAATTTTGAGGCGTCATATTGGGAAGTAAAATTTCTCTGAAGTCATATTTGATGCATTACAGCATTTTTATAACAACTGAAGGAAACATAGTTACTTGATTGTGCTATAAAATAGCACTGTGTTCCTGGAAAATACTTAAAACTTTCCCTTAAAAGGTAAAAATATCTGACCCTGGGGTAATTAAAGCAAACATTTATTTAAAAAAAATTATCAATACAGCCTACATATTATATCACACATTTATCAATTTTCCAGCATGACTTTATACAATATTGATACCACAAAGAACTGCTTGAACTGATAGATATTTGACAATTGTTGAAGTACCACACATTAAGATACTTGATTCAAGTAATATATATGGTGTATGTTTGGGTCATATGGACTTAAAGTTTTATAATGATATTTTGTGCCGTTATTGTGATAATTGTAAAAATGACAAGAACTATTTATTACAATTTTTTATGTGACTGAATGGCTGTTTATGTCACTAAACAGTACCTGCATTCAGTCATATTTTCTAAATTATTTATATTTATTGATAAACGGACAATTTTGGGGGATTTAGACGTCATCAACTGGAATTTATTGTGGCGACGATAAACCAACATTCTTAAAAGAAACTTATGATAACTGATACGACAAATGCAGCTTAAAATGTTTTAGAAGGTAAACTTATAGTTTGGTAGTTAAAGCATTATGTATATTTCCAATGAACACAAAGCAGAAAGACATAAATACTGCGATGTGTTTGAAGTTTGAGTGTTCCTGCAAGTCTCATCGTTATTGTGACATTCACCCACAAGTATTGCATGTTGTCCTGACATGGTGAAACATATGGCACACGAGATGCTTCCCTATAATCGTTAAAAGCTTATATCTCAGATTTCCGTTTTCTTTTTCTTGCTGGTTGGAAGTATAATTGGTTCTTTTTAACTGGCTTATGAATGCAACTAGGGCTGAAACGATTCCTCGAATGATTCGAGTACCTCGATTACTAAAATTCCTCGAGGAAAATTTGCCTGCCTCGAAGCTTCATTAATTTATGTTTTATTAGTTAGCGCACCGTGTTCCGGCCGGGACTTCATTTGCGTTGCGCGGAGCTCTCACTTCCGCCTCTGAGTTGTTGACAAAAGCTAAGTCTCAGCGGCATAAAGTCCAATCTTCAAGATTGGCCCGTGGGGATTTTATTGATTGATGATAATGCCCGACTTTTTATCGTTTTTGGGGAACCAATAAGCATCCTTAAAATGACTGGGGGAATGCCTGGAGTACGGCAGCATTTCTCCTCCGGGGCTGCTGGTTGAAAGCGAACGGCGGGAAGAGCGCTGAGGTGAGCGGATAGACTGAACAGGGCGGGCGGCTGAGTAGCTGATGCTTACCGTGGAAATGTAGCTTTACCGACGAACCGCACAATAAATTTCATATCCCGGTCTGAAGAAACGGGTGGCGGAGCGCATCGTACATGGCTGGTAGATGAGTTTCTGAGTGTGACCAGTGAAGGTGTCGTAAATATCCCGTATTGCTTCCCCCCGTGTTCGTCCCCCGGTCTAACGGTTCGTCAGTCCGCTGGTCTATTTCCTCCCCTCCACCCCATGTTCGTTCATTCGCCCTCTCCTCCCACTCCAGGCGGCATTTCCCGTATTTTCAAACCCAAAGCGTGACAGGTTAGGTGGCAAGGTGAGTTTAATTAATCTATTAAACTCACTGAAGATGAATACATAAACTAAAAGCTGGATTGTAGACATTTTTTATAAGCATATTTCTGAGCCTGCCTCTTTGTTATTAAATTCAATAGAATTTCAGATTTTTCTATAACTTTTCTTCTGGTTAACTTAGAAAGTGAGCTATTATTGTTACAGGTTAGTTTTCTAAACTACAAAAAAGCAACTGTTAGGGATGCTCAAATATGAAAAATTGGACTGACATTGATATCTGATAGTAACACCGGTATTATGCCAGATTTACCAATATTTCATTTTAGAAATTTTTTTTATCCGATTACTCGATTAATCGTAAGAATAATCGATAGATTACTCGATTACTAAAATATTCGTTTACAACAGCCCTAAATGCAACTGTAAATTCAGTTTGGCCCTCCAGTGAGTGGAGTTCAGATTTTCATCTTAAAAGACCTTCAGAACTGACAATGATGTATCCTGTTTCTTCACATGGATGCCCAGCTGCTGCTTGGCCTTGTAATGTCAAATTGTACAAAGATTAAAAGATGCAGGATGTTCACTAGTACATTTTTATATACGTCTCATAAATTTTTGTATCTTACAACACTGCAAAAAGTTGCGATTTTTCTGTGTGACTGATGAACAATTTATTGGCCCTTTGGAGCTATGTCACCTAGTCACGCTGAGGCGCCATGGCAACCATCAGAAGTGATGGTTGCTATGAGAATGTTGAACGAACCGCGATTGTTTTCCCAAGTTGTTTTCACCGATACAGCCATGGCTTCTACTTGTTCAGGTTGAGCTAATTTGTCTGAACAGGTAGCAGACCTTGTTGGGGTACAAAAGTTGAAACTTGCTTAGAAACAGACACCTGACTTCTGGCTTCTGACGTGTTTGTTGATTGGCTCAAATCTCTGACTTCGCCTGAATTCACACCATATGATTTATGCCACAATGTCTTAATCGGCCTTTTCAAAGTTCAAACGTATAAAAGTCTCAAGGCTAACCAGTTTTCATCGTACATGCTAGGCTACATGATGGTGCGGCATTTTCTCCATGGTTGCTAATGATTAGACGCGTACCTTCTCCCTGCATCTTACTGAGCTTACTTACTTGTGAAGTATATGAACATTAATCGTCTTATATAAAGTGTTCACTGCACCAAGGGTTGCTGGTCCTTGGGATTGGTGGCTGCTGTCCATCGGCAACATCTTTCCTCATTACAAGGCTTACTGGAAAAGGATAAGCTTGGTTTGCGTCCTTGTCTGTTTGTGGAGCCATTTACCATATCACAGTGAAATCCACTAATTGAAAGAATGAGTTGTCTCAAAGTCCGTCACTTGAAGATCGTGACGCCAGTTACAGATGGGTCTACATCTCTTTCCTGTTTATTGCTTAAGTATCTCCCTGTGTTCCTCCACTTGTTTTGCAGAAAACATGCAAGTAGGGGTGATTTAAGAAATGAAGAAATTTCCCAACTTATGCAAGCATCCCTAGCATTAAAAAGCTTTCTGGCATTCAGCCTCTGAATAAGCCAGTTCAACAGCTACAATTCATAGGAACAGTACTGCATTCCTCAGTCAACACCTGAATCATAGCTTCCAGGATTCCAGTCGTCTCTCTGAGTTCACCTCTCTTTCCTCCTTTTAATATCATTACCTCAGTCACTTTCTAGGCAAATTTTCCTTTTTC
>NW_028263375.1:29210559-29213059 GCF_051168715.1 Poecilia mexicana
ACCAGTTGCTGTAAGCCTTTTTGTGCAGCAGAGGGTGCTGCTGCTCTCTTTCGGCTACGCGTCCGACATGCATTTCGTTTGTCTTGCTGAAAAAAAAGCAAGCGCCAGCTGGCTGCTCTGCTGTACAAAGTGCTGGAGCTGACACTGCTTTGCGGCTTACGGCCACACTACTTTGAGAACGTCTGATCTCAGAAGCCAATCAGGGTTGGGCCTGGTTAGTACTTGGATGGGAGACCACCTGGGAATACCAGGTGCTGTAAGCCCTTTTGTGCAGCAGAGGGTGCTGCTGCTCTCTTTCGGCTACACGTCCGACATGCATTTCGTTTGTCTTGCCGAACAGAAAGCAAGCGCCAGCTGGCTGCTCTGCTGTACAAGGTGCTGGAGCTGACGCTGCTTTGCAGCTTACGGCCACACTACTTTGATAACGCCAGATCTCATCTGATCTCGGAAGCCAAGCAGGGTCGGGTCTGGTTAGTACTTGGATGGGAGACCGCCTGGGAATACCAGGTGCTGTAAGCCTTTTTGTGCAGCAGAGGGTGCTGCTGCTCCCTTTCTGCTACACGTCCGACATGCATTTCGTTTCTCTTGCCGAAAAAAAGCAAGCGCCAGCTAGCTGCTCTGCTGTACAAAGTGCTGGAGCTGACGCAGATTTGTGATTTACGGCCACACTACCTCGAGATCGCGAGATCTCGTCTGATCTCGGAAGCCAAGCAGGGTCGGGCCTGGTTAGTACTTGGATGGGAGACCACCTGGGAATTCCAGGTGCTGTAAGCCTTTTTGTGCAGCAGAGGGTGCTGCTGCTCCCTTTCGGCTACGCGTCCGACATGCATTTCGTTTGTCTTGCCGAACAAAAAGCAAGCGCCAGCTGGCTGCTCTGCTGTACAAAGTGCTAGAGCTGACACTGCTTTGCAGCTTACGGCCACACTACTTTGAGAACGCCCGATCTCGTCTGATCTCGGAAGCCAATCAGGGTTGGGCCTGGTTAGTACTTGGATGGGAGACCACCTGGGAATACCAGGTGCTGTAAGCCCTTTTGTGCAGCAGAGGGTGCTGCTGCTCTCTTTCCGCTACACGTCCGACATGCATTTCGTTTGTCTTGCCGAACAGAAAGCAAGCGCCAGCTGGCTGCTCTGCTGTACAAGGTGCTGGAGCTGACGCTGCTTTGCAGCTTACGGCCACACTACTTTGATAACGCCCGATCTCGTCTGATCTCGGAAGCCAAGCAGGGTCGGGTCTGGTTAGTACTTGGATGGGAGACCGCCTGGGAATACCAGGTGCTGTAAGCCTTTTTGTGCAGCAGAGGGTGCTGCTGCTCCCTTTCTGCTACACGTCCGACATGCATTTCGTTTCTCTTGCCGAAAAAAAGCAAGCGCCAGCTGGCTGCTCTGCTGTACAAAGTGCTGGAGCTGACGCAGATTTGTGATTTACGGCCACACTACCTCGAGATCGCGAGATCTCGTCTGATCTCGGAAGCCAAGCAGGGTCGGGCCTGGTTAGTACTTGGATGGGAGACCACCTGGGAATTCCAGGTGCTGTAAGCCTTTTTGTGCAGCAGAGGGTGCTGCTGCTCCCTTTCGGCTACGCGTCCGACATGCATTTCGTTTGTCTTGCTGAACAAAAAGCAAGCGCCAGCTGGCTGCTCTGCTGTACAAAGTGCTAGAGCTGACACTGCTTTGCAGCTTACGGCCACACTACTTTGAGAACGCCCGATCTCGTCTGATCTCGGAAGCCAATCAGGGTTGGGCCTGGTTAGTACTTGGATGGGAGACCACCTGGGAATACCAGGTGCTGTAAGCCTTTTTGTGCAGCAGAGGGTGCTGCTGCTCTCTTTCGGCTACGCGTCCGACATGCATTTCGTTTGTCTTGCCGAACAAAAAGCAAGCGCCAGCTGGCTGCTCTGCTGTACAAAGTGCTGGAGCTGACGCTGCTTTGCAGCTTACGGCCACACTACCTCGAGAACGCCCGATCTCTTCTGTTCTCGGAAGCCAAGCAGGGTCATGCCTGGTTAGTACTTGGATGGGAGACTACCTGGGAATACCAGTTGCTGTAAGCCTTTTTGTGCAGCAGAGGGTGCTGCTGCTCTCTTTCGGCTACGCGTCCGACATGCATTTCGTTTGTCTTGCTGAAAAAAAAGCAAGCGCCAGCTGGCTGCTCTGCTGTACAAAGTGCTGGAGCTGACACTGCTTTGCGGCTTACGGCCACACTACTTTGAGAACGTCTGATCTCAGAAGCCAATCAGGGTTGGGCCTGGTTAGTACTTGGATGGGAGACCACCTGGGAATACCAGGTGCTGTAAGCCCTTTTGTGCAGCAGAGGGTGCTGCTGCTCTCTTTCGGCTACACGTCCGACATGCATTTCGTTTGTCTTGCCGAACAGAAAGCAAGCGCCAGCTGGCTGCTCTGCTGTACAAGGTGCTGGAGCTGACGCTGCTTTGCAGCTTACGGCCACACTACTTTGATAACGCCAGATCTCGTCTGATCTCGGAAGCCAAGCAGGGTCG